>NC_044996.1:35708870-35971828 GCF_008728515.1 Papio anubis
GAGAATGACTTTGACGAGATGAGAGAAGAAGGCTTCAGTCCATCAAATTTCTCAGAGCTAAAGGAGGAATTACGTACCCAGCGCAAAGAAACTAAAAATCTCGAAAAAAAAGTGGAAGAATTGACGGCTAGAGTAATTAATGCAGAGAAGGTCATAAACGAAATGAAAGAGATGAAAACCATGACACGAGAAATACGTGACAAATGCACAAGCTTCAGTAACCGACTCGATCAACTGGAAGAAAGAGTATCAGCGATTGAGGATCAAATGAATGAAATGAAGCGAGAAGAGAAACCAAAAGAAAAAAGAAGAAAAAGAAATGAACAAAGCCTGCAAGAAGTATGGGATTATGTAAAAAGACCAAATCTACGTCTGATTGGGGTGCCTGAAAGTGAGGGGGAAAATGGAACCAAGTTGGAAAACACTCTTCAGGATATCATCCAGGAGAACTTCCCCAACCTAGTAGGGCAGGCCAACATTCAAATCCAGGAAATACAGAGAACGCCACAAAGATACTCCTCGAGAAGAGCAACTCCAAGACACATAATTGCCAGATTCACCAAAGTTGAAATGAAGGAAAAAATCTTAAGGGCAGCCAGAGAGAAAGGTCGGGTTACCCACAAAGGGAAGCCCATCAGACTCACAGCAGATCTCTCGGCAGAAACTCTCCAAGCCAGAAGAGAGTGGGGGCCAATATTCAACATTCTTAAAGAAAAGAATTTTAAACCCAGAATTTCATATCCAGCCAAACTAAGTTTCATAAGTGAAGGAGAAATAAAATCCTTTACAGATAAGCAAATGCTTAGAGATTTTGTCACCACCAGGCCTGCCTTACAAGAGACCCTGAAGGAAGCACTCAACATGGAAAGGAACAACCGGTACCAGCCATTGCAAAAACATGCCAAAATGTAAAGACCATCGAGGCTAGGAAGAAACTGCATCAACTAACGAGCAAAATAACCAGTTAATATCATAATGGCAGGATCAAGTTCACACATAACAATCTTAACCTGAAATGTAAATGGACTAAATGCTCCAATTAAAAGACACAGACTGGCAAACTGGATAAAGAGTCAAGACCCATCAGTCTGCTGTATTCAGGAGACCCATCTCACACGCAGAGACATACATAGGCTCAAAATAAAGGGATGGAGGAAGATTTACCAAGCAAATGGAGAACAAAAAAAAGCAGGGGTTGCAATCCTAGTCTCTGATAAAACAGACTTTAAACCATCAAAGATCAAAAGAGACAAAGAAGGCCATTACATAATGGTAAAGGGATCAATTCAACAGGAAGAGCTAACTATCCTAAATATATATGCACCCAATACAGGAGCACCCAGATTCATAAAGCAAGTCCTTAGAGACTTACAAAGAGACTTAGACTCCCATACAATAATAATGGGAGACTTCAACACTCCACTGTCAACATTAGACAGATCAACGAGACAGAAAGTTAACAAGGATATCCAGGAATTGAACTCATCTCTGCAGCAAGCAGACCTAATAGACATCTATAGAACTCTCCACCCCAAATCAACAGAATATACATTCTTCTCAGCACCACATCGTACTTACTCCAAAATTGACCATATAATTGGAAGTAAAGCACTCCTCAGCAAATGTACAAGAACAGAAATTATAACAAACTGTCTCTCAGACCACAGTGCAATCAAACTAGAACTCAGGACTAAGAAACTCAATCAAAACCGCTCAACTACATGGAAACTGAACAACCTGCTCCTGAATGACTACTGGGTACATAACGAAATGAAGGCAGAAATAAAGATGTTCTTTGAAACCAATGAGAACAAAGATACAACATACCAGAATCTCTGGGACACATTTAAAGCAGTGTGTAGAGGGAAATTTATAGCACTAAATGCCCACAAGAGAAAGCAGGAAAGATCTAAAATTGACACTCTAACATCGCAATTAAAAGAACTAGAGAAGCAAGAGCAAACACATTCCAAAGCTAGCAGAAGGCAAGAAATAACTAAGATCAGAGCAGAACTGAAGGAGATAGAGACACAAAAAACCCTCCAAAAAATCAATGAATCCAGGAGTTGGTTTTTTGAAAAGATCAACAAAATTGACAGACCACTAGCAAGACTAATAAAGAAGAAAAGAGAGAAGAATCAAATCGACGCAATTAAAAATGATAAAGGGGATATCACCACCGACCCCACAGAAATACAAACTACCATCAGAGAATACTATAAACACCTCTACGCAAATAAACTGGAAAACCTAGAAGAAATGGACAATTTCCTGGACACTTACACTCTTCCAAGACTAAACCAGGAAGAAGTTGAATCCCTGAATAGACCAATAGTAGGCTCTGAAATTGAGGCAATAATTAATAGCCTACCAACCAAAAAAAGTCCAGGACCAGATGGATTCACAGCTGAATTCTTCCAGAGGTATAAGGAGGAGTTGGTACCATTCCTTCTGAAACTATTCCAATCAATAGAAAAAGAGGGAATCCTCCCTAACTCATTTTATGAGGCCAACATCATCCTGATACCAAAGCCTGGCAGAGACACAACAAAAAAAGAGAATTTTAGACCAATATCCCTGATGAACATCAATGCAAAAATCCTCAATAAAATACTGGCAAACCGGATTCAACAACACATCAAAAAGCTTATCCACCATGATCAAGTGGGCTTCATCCCTGGGATGCAAGGCTGGTTCAACATTCGCAAATCAATAAACATAATCCAGCATATAAACAGAACCAAAGACAAGAACCACATGATTATCTCAATAGATGCAGAAAAGGCTTTTGACAAAATTCAACAGCCCTTCATGCTAAAAACGCTCAATAAATTCGGTATTGATGGAACGTACCTCAAAATCATAAGAGCTATTTATGACAAACCCACAGCCAATATCATACTGAATGGGCAAAAACTGGAAAAATTCCCTTTGAAAACTGGCACAAGACAGGGATGCCCTCTCTCACCACTCCTATTCAACATAGTGTTGGAAGTTCTGGCTAGGGCAATCAGGCAAGAGAAAGAAATCAAGGGTATTCAGTTAGGAAAAGAAGAAGTCAAATTGTCCCTGTTTGCAGATGACATGATTGTATATTTAGAAAACCCCATTGTCTCAGCCCAAAATCTCCTTAAGCTGATAAGCAACTTCAGCAAAGTCTCAGGATACAAAATTAATGTGCAAAAATCACAAGCATTCTTATACACCAATAACAGACAAACACAGAGCCAAATCATGAATGAACTTCCATTCACAATTGCTTCAAAGAGAATCAAATACCTAGGAATCCAACTTACAAGGGATGTAAAGGACCTCTTCAAGGAGAACTACAAACCACTGCTCAGTGAAATAAAAGAGGACACAAACAAATGGAAGAACATACCATGCTCATGGATAGGAAGAATCAATATCGTGAAAATGGCCATACTGCCCAAGGTAATTTATAGATTCAATGCCATCCCCATCAAGCTACCAATGAGTTTCTTCACAGAATTGGAAAAAACTGCTTTAAAGTTCATATGGAACCAAAAAAGAGCCCGCATCTCCAAGACAATCCTAAGTCAAAAGAACAAAGCTGGAGGCATCACGCTACCTGACTTCAAATTATACTACAAGGCTACAGTAACCAAAACAGCATGGTACTGGTACCAAAACAGAGATATAGACCAATGGAACAGAACAGAGTCCTCAGAAATAATACCACACATCTACAGCCATCTGATCTTTGACAAACCTGAGAGAAACAAGAAATGGGGAAAGGATTCCCTATTTAATAAATGGTGCTGGGAAAATTGGCTAGCCATAAGTAGAAAGCTGAAACTGGATCCTTTCCTTACTCCTTATACGAAAATTAATTCAAGATGGATTAGAGACTTAAATGTTAGACCTAAGACCATAAAAATCCTAGAGGAAAACCTAGGTAGTACCATTCAGGACATAGGCATGGGCAAAGACTTCATGTCTAAAACACCAAAAGCAACGGCAGCAAAAGCTAAAATTGACAAATGGGATCTAATTAAACTAAAGAGCTTCTGCACAGCAAAAGAAACTACCATCAGAGTGAACAGGCAACCTACAGAATGGGAGAAAATTTTTGCAATCTACTCATCTGACAAAGGGCTAATATCCAGAACCTACAAAGAACTCAAACAAATTTACAAGAAAAAAACAAACAACCCCATCAAAAAGTGGGCAAAGGATATGAACAGACATTTCTCAAAAGAAAACATTCATACAGCCAACAGACATATGAAAAAATGCTCATCATCACTGGCCATCAGAGGAATACAAATCAAAACCACAATGAGATACCATCTCACACCAGTTAGAATGGCGATCATAAAAAAGTCAGGAAACAACAGGTGCTGGAGAGGATGTGGAGAAATAGGAACACTTTTACACTGTTGGTGGGATTGTAAACTAGTTCAACCATTATGGAAAACAGTATGGCGATTCCTCAAGGATCTAGAACTAGATGTACCATATGACCCAGCCATCCCATTACTGGGGATATACCCAAAGGATTATAAATTATGCTGCTATAAAGACACATGCACACGTATGTTTATTGCAGCACTATTCACAATAGCAAAGACTTGGAATCAACCCAAGTGTCCATCAGTGACAGATTGGATTAAGAAAATGTGGCACATATACACCATGGAATACTATGCAGCCATAAAAAAGGATGAGTTTGCATCCTTTGTAGGGACATGGATGCAGCTGGAAACCATCATTCTTAGCAAACTATCAGAAGAACAGAAAACCAAACACCGCATGTTCTCACTCATAGGTGGGAACTGAACAATGAGATCACTTGGACTCAGGAAGGGGAACATCACACACCGGGGCCTATCATGGGGAGGGGGGAGGGGGGAGGGATTGCATTGGGAGTTATACCTGATGTAAATGACGAGTTGATGGGTGCAGCAGACCAACATGGCACAAGTATACATATGTAACAAACCTGCACGTTATGCACATGTACCCTACAACTTAAAGTATAATAATAATAAATAAATTAAAAAAAAAAAAAAAGCAGAAGGGATTTAAAATGCACCTCCCATTGTCTCACCTTGAAGAATGCTGATTTTAAAAATGATAGACTACAACAGCTTCAGAGAACACAGATTGCTGGCTAGACCAGGGATTCTCGACCCCCATCCCCCATCCATAAACTTGGGTCTTGACAAAATCTCATGTATCCTGAGCAGAAAGCACATGTCACTTGAAAAAGTTCCTCAGATAATTTTCATATATTCCCTTCCCTTCCAACCAACCCCCACTTTTGGAACTGTTGGGTTAGACATTGCCTGAAAGTATTGCAAATTCCTATTAACTAGTACAACAGGTAGCCAGCCATTTGCAGAGCACAGAAGAAAATAAAGATTAACATAGGAATAAATTAATTTTTGATACTTAGAGCAAGTGCATGGGATTCCTAGTAAGCACCCTGAAGCAAGAATTGGTTCTCCTACATCAGTCAGCATTGGGATGACTACTTGGGAGACATAGGGAATGATTCCCAGAATCTGAGAGGAAAATGTATGCAGAGTCTGCTCCTGAGAAAAGAGGATCTGGAGATTGATATCAAAACTCACCACAGACCCTTATAGTTTGCTTTATTAAAATATATGGAGTAAGTAAACAAGTAATGTGTATCTGTGTGTGTGCATGAACAAGTATATAGTTCTTGTTGTTAGAGTTCACTTTCCGTTACTCTCTCTCTCTCTCTCTCTCTCTGAGACGAAGTCTTGCTCTGTCGCCCAGCCTGGAGCACTGTGGCGCAATCTCGGCTCACTGCAACCTCTGCGTCCTGGATTGAAGCAATTATCCTGCCTCAGCCTCCCCGGTAGCTGGGACTACAGTCGTGTGCCACCATGCCCAGCCAGTTTCAGCTACTCTTAACAGATATCTCTGCTGACTTCATAAAGTCTCAAGTTAAAGAACTTTCCATACATCACACACTGTTATGGGTGCATTGCCTGCTGACCACAGTCAAGATCCTGATGCCTAAAGTGAACAAAGCTACATAAGCAGCATCTCTTATTGCAGTGGTTTTCAAACTATACACTCAACTGGAGAGCCTGTTAGAATACAGATTCTGGGACTTCACTCCAGATCTATTGAATTCTGATCTCTGGGAGATCCCCCAAATCAGCATTTATTTATTTATTTATTTAGAGACAGAGTCTTGCTCTGTCGCCCAGGCTGGAGTGCAGTGGCACGATCTCGGCTCACTGCAAGCTCTGCCTCCTGGGTTCATGCCATTCTCCTGCCTCGGCCTCCTGAGTAGCTGGGACTACAGGCGCCTGCCACCACACCTGGATAATTTTTTGTATTTTTAGTGGAGACGGGGTTTCACCATGTTAGCCAGGATGGTCTCGATCTCCTGACCTTGTGATCCACCTGCCTCAGCCTCCCAAAGTGCTGGGATTACAGGTGTGAGCCACTGCGCCCGGCCAAAATCAGCATTTTAAGAAGCTTCCCCAAAATGACTGATGCAGGTGGTCCTTAGGTAACCCTTTAAACAATGTTTATCTGAGGGAGCAATGCATTATATTTTCGTGTTGTGAAGACTTGTCATTTCATTGTCAGGTTGAGGATTCCAGCCATAAATACTCGGAGACGTCTATGGACAAATGCCTTCCTTCCTCCAAGTGACTGTGAAATTTGGAGAGGAGAGTTCAGAAAATGGGAGTGTTAAAATATAAACGTAAGAATCTTAAATATCTGTAAATGCTTGTGGCAATTAGTGGTGGTGGGCATGCTTTTGAAGATGTGTATTGTTAATTTTTGAATGAGAGGAAAGTATAAACTGGAAGAAGGTAAGCACATGCAGCCCAACATGGTAGGTGAGTGATTTGTAGGTGTAGACTTGTAAAAAGCAAATCCAAGGCCGGGCGCTGTGGCTCATGCCTGTAATCCCAGCACTTTGGGAGACTGTGGCAGGTGGATCACCTGAGGTTAGGAGTTTGAGACCAACCTGGCCAACATGGTGAAACCTCATCTCTACTAAAACTAGGCAGTCGTGGTGGTACAAGCCTGTAATCCCAGCTACTCGGGAGGCTGAGGCAAGAGAATTGCTTGAACCTGGGAGGCAGATGTTGCAGTGAGCTGAGATCACGCCACTGCACTCCAGCCTGGGTGACAGACTGAGACTCTGTCAAAAAAAAAAAAAAAAAAAAAATCAAACCCCAAATTCAAGAGTGTTTTTGGGAAAAAGAGACAAAAAACATGTGAGATGATCAGTGTCAGGGTCAGGAAGAAGCTTATGAGAGCTGGGTACAGAATATATGATGGTGGCTGCAAAGTGCAGGATCCAGGGACAGTTGCAGACTATTCGGTATGTTATAACCCTGTGGACAGCGATCAGGAATAGTCTGGAAGCAGAGCCTCTGTCACAAGCAGGGAGGAGGAGATAGGGAGAAACAGGACATCCTAGGAGAAGCCAGAGGGAAACTAGTCAAGTGGGTGATGAGAGGTAGTCAGGAAGTTAGTGCTCTTTCAATCAGAAACCAAGAAAACTGTGTCTGTTGAAGACCAGATAACAAAGGACTTTGCCTCTTGAGAGACTAAAAAGGAAGTAAAAGCCTGTATTGTAATCTGGAACTGAAAATTGGAAGTAGGGAAGATTAATTTGAAAAACTAAGACTTCAAATTCAGGGTCTAGTGACTATATAGAGGGAGTGTTAACAGTGAATATTGGAAGGACTTTGTTAGTAGTCTCACCTGTGCAAAGTTAAGCAATCATTTGCCATCACTACAAGTACAAGTAGCTCTTCCCCAAATTCTCCTTTCATGGCTTTCAGTTTAGTTGCGTTCTGGAATAGACTGAGGGAGCCAGTCGGAGTCAGCTATAGGGTGTCCAGGTCCATTTCACTGCATCTGCAACCCTAATCAATCTTTCAGTTTAGGAACAAAGATGTTCACCCCTTAAGTATTGAAAATAGGAAGAATATTTGTCATTTTTATCCCAAAGAGTCCTCCTCAGACTATGGTTGAGGCAACATCTAGCTACCTTGTGTCTGTACCTTAAGACTATGATGCTACATAAAAGTTTGTTGATATGTATTTCAACTACATTTTTTTTTTTTTTGAGATGGAGTCTCACTCTGTTGCCCAGGCTGGAATGCAGTGGTGCGATTTCGGCTCACTGCAACCTCTGCTTCCCAGGCTCAAGCAATTCTCCTGCCTCAGCCTCCCGAGTAGCTGGGACTACAGGCGTGTGCCACCACGCCTGGCTACTTTTTTTTGTATTTTTAGTAGAGACGGGGTTCACCATGTTGGCTAGACTGGTCTTGAACTCCTGACCTCAGGTGGTCCACCCGCCTCGGCCACCCAAAATGCTGGGATTACAGGCATGAGCCACTGCACCCGGCTTACTTTTGAACCCTGGCCTTCTTGAACTGAATACACGTGAACAAAGCACTTTTGCTGCCAGCTCATGGCCCTAGAAAATATTCAGGTCCCTGTTCTTTTGGAAAGAGGTAATGGTCCTGGCGCACATATACACTATATGCGTCTAGGTAAATGAGTTGAAAGGAGTTGAGAGGGCCCTTTAACAGGACACCCCTGCCAAAGCAGGGTGCAGGTTTGAAGAATACATGTCCTAGACCCAACTCAGGTTAGGTCTTCACATTTCCCCATTGTCAAAGACCTCCAAACTATGGTTAGGCACTCCTACCTAGGATAAAGGCTCGAGTTTTCTAGTGTCTTTTTTTGTTGTGAAATGACAACAACAGGTGTCCTCTATTTCCATGGCCTCCTATCTGTCTTGTAATTCCAGAAATATCTTCAAGTTTTTTGAGCTGGGCTGGCTGAACTGTCCCCAGGACTTTTTAGCTAAGCAGCTGTTGATAAGAATGTGATGGTGTAATGAAGCCATCTAGGGAAACTGCTCTTGGGATAAATTGTCCTTGGTGCCAGGATTGAGTTCTATCTAAAAAAGAAAATTTTAGGCAGCTTCATTGCACTCTGAGTCTGTTACCAGGCCCTGGAATGTTGCTGCATGCCAATAGTAAATTTATCCCCAGGAAGTAGGACTAACTGAAATTATAAATAGCTTCTGAATAGATTTATTAATTCACTTATAATGGTTTTATAATAAATTATTACAGGAAGTTAGAATTATTATGGGTATATTTCTGAGCAGGTTGAGGTTGATGTCAGTGATAAAAACCATGTTCTTTTACACTATTGATAACAATATTTAGTCTAAATCAGCAAGACAGTTCTTATACTCTTATAAGGTAATGCTACATTATATTTTACAAAAGTGAATTATATATGTTTATGATACAACAAGAATATTAGTGGAAATTTGTGCTTTTATATTACTGGTAGAATTTATGCACTCATTCAACAGGAACTGGGTTTGCAAAATTGAATATGACATGGTTTCCCTCAAACACCTTATAGTCTAGAAGGGAGCACAGATATGCTAAAAACTAGCTGAAATGCAGTATAGTGTTAAAGATATATGGTGACTGTGGTTCTCAACTTGGGATACACATCAGAATCACCCAGAGGGCTTTTAAAAATATTGATGCCCAGGCAGCACCAAAGTGACATTTTTTTTTTTGAGACAGAATCTGGCTCTGTCGCCCAGGCTGGAGTACAGTGGCACCATCTCGGCTCACTGCAAGCTCTGCCTCCCGGGTTCACACCATTCTCCTGCCTCAGCCTCCCAAGTAGCTGGGACTACAGGCTCCCGCCACCACGCCCGGCTAATTTTTTTTTTTTTTTCATTTTTAATAGAGACAGGGTTTCACCGTGTTAGCCAGGATGGTCTCGATCTCCTGACCTTGTGATCTGCCTGCCTCAGCCTCCCGAAGTGCTGGGATTACAGATGTGAGCCACGGCGCCCGGCCTTCAAAGTGACTATTTTTGCCTGGAAAGAGAAGGAAACCTCTTAGCTGAATCTTGAATGCTGAGTAGCTCACCAGACTAAAAAGAGGAGGAAGGGCATTATAGGCAGAGGAAATAGCACTTGCGAATGCATAGATGGAGGAACTGGAAGTTGAGAAGTGTCAGATCTTGGCATGCGAGAGAAGGGGCTGTGAAAGATGTGTTTGGAGAAGTAGGCAGGAGCCAGATCTTAAAAGGCCCTGAAGAGACATTTGTACTTTTTGTATTTTTTATGGAGCCAGTGAAGGGTTTTAAGCAGTGAACTGCCATAATCATGATCAAATTTTAAATTTAGTTTAATTTAATTTTATCTTTAGTTTCATGGCATGATCAACTTTTTGGTTTTATTTGTTTATTTGTTTATTTGAGACAGAGTCTCACTCTGTCGCCAAGGCTGGAGTGCAGTGTCACTATGTCGGCTCACTGCAACCTCCGTCTCCCGGGTTCAAGTGATTCTCCTGCCTCAGCCTCTGGAGTAGCTTGGATTACAGGCACACACCACCATTCCTGGCTAATTTTTGTATTTTAGTAGAGATGGGGTTTCACCATGTTGTCCAGGCTGGTCTCGAACTCCTGACCTCGGGTGATCCACCCGCCTCAGCCTCCCAAAGTGCTGGGATTACAGGTGTGAGCCATTATGCATGGCCAACTTTTTGGTTTTAAAATCTCACTCTGGTGGCAGTATTAAGGAAGGAGTAGATGACCCCAAACTGAGTCAGACAGACTCAGGAGGTTATTACAATAATCCAGGTGAAAAGTGCTGGGGGTCTGGACTGAGGCCATGGCAATAGGGATAAAGGGGAAGAAATGGATGTGAGAAATACTTGGGAAGTAAAATCAGCTTGAAGCATGGAGGGAGGAAGCACATGAGGAAAAGAAGCACAGGAATGTGGAGTTTGTCATTTAAGTGACAGGAAGAATAAAAACATGGACAGAAATAGAACTCAGAAGGGGAAGTCAGTTTTGGGAGGCTTGTGTTTGATTTTTGTGTTTGGTTAAATGCGAGTGATGGACAATCAGGAAGACATCACTAGGATGCACTTGAATATACAGCACTATAGATTTAAATGAGGGACAGAGCTGGATAGGGGAAATTTAGATTTATACTCATCAAAGTGATAGGAACGGCGGGGGCGGGGGGAAATGAATTCTTAGCAAATTTGAAAACTTTCTTTTCTTGCACTTTTGCTTACCTTACGTGACAGCCCTCTAGTGATAACAAGTACACACTACATTTCTTAAAAGTGCCCTGTCTCAGTTAATGTCATCATGAAATGTATATTCAAGACCCTGGATTTGGTAAAAATATTAATGTATTAATAATTTCAGTATTAGCGAGTGGTGATACATCTATGCACCAAGGGTTCCAGCTTGAGCCTAGAGTTATTATTCGTTGTAATTCAAGAAGAGTCAAGAGGACTTAACATTGCTCTACCAGGAATCTATTTATATGAGGAATCAGAGTCCCCTGTGACAGATTTTATTCTTAACCAGTGGTTGTCAACCTTGGCTACACATCAGAATCACCTGGAGAACTTTAAAGAATCCTGATGCCCAGGATGCATCCCATAGCAATTAATGAGAACCTCTTAGGGTGAGACTAGGTAAGGCATTAATATTTATTAAATTTCCTCAGGTAATTCTATGTGCAGCCAAGCTTGACATTGACAAAACACTGGCAGTATTGGTGATTGATTGTATTAGTCAGGGTTCTCTAGAGGGACAGGACTAATAGGATAGATGTTTATATGAAAGGGAGTTTATTAAGGAGTATTGACTCACACCATCACAAGGTGAAGTCCCACAATAGGCTGTCTGCAAGCTGAAGAGCAAGGAAGCCAGTCCGACTCCCAAAACCTCACAAGTTTTCGACAGTGTGGCAGCCCTTGGTCTGTGGTCGAAGGCCCGAGAGCCTCTGGAAATCACTGGTGTAAGTCTAAGAGTCCAAAAGCTGAAGAACTTGGAGTCTGATGTTCTAGGGTAGGAATCATCTAGCACAGGAGAAAGATGAAGACTGGAAGACTCAGCCAGTCTGGTCCTTCCATGTTCTTCTGCCTGCTTTTGTTCTAGCTGCGCTGGAAGCTGATTAGATTGTGGCCATCCAGATTGAGGGTGGGTCTGCCTCTCCTAGTCGACCGACTCAAATGTTAATCTCCTTTGGCAACACCATCACAGACACACCCAGGAACAACACTTTGCATCCTTCAGTCCACTTAAGTTGACACTCAGTATTAACCATCACAGTGACGATGACCCCTTCATTTAGCAAAATTTTATTGAGAACCTATGCTATCCACCAGGCACATAGGTGCTGAGGATAGAGGGAAAACAGGATAAACAAGATTCTTGCTTTCTTGGATCATAGATTCTAGTGATTCTGTTGATAGACATGGACAAATAAACAAAAACAAGGTCAGCCAGTGCTAAGTGCTGTGCAGAACTTGAAATAGAATGATGTAGTAGAATGAGTGGGTGCCTATGTGGATTGGTAAGTCAGGGAAAGTTACTCTCTGCAGAGGTAACATTTGAGTTAAGGTATGAATGACAAGAAGGAGTCAACCATATGAAGAATAGGGTGAGGAAATTTCTAGGCAAAGAAACATCAAATACAACAACCCCAAGACAGAAGAAAGCTTGGCATGTCTGAGGAATAGAAAGGAGGCCAGTGTGGCTGGACCAAATTGATTGAGGAGAGAATGGCAAAAGATGAGATTCTAGATGTAGTCAGGGCAGATCATATACAACCAAGGAAATCATGATAAGGAGTCTAAATTTTAATATAAGTATGATGGAGAGCCACTGAATTGTTTTGAGTAGGGAAATGTTAAGACCATATATATATATAAATATAACATATATTTAACATATATACATAACCTATATATATATAAGACCTAGACATATACATACACACATACACACACACACACACACACACACACACACACACATCTATGTGTCTAGGTAACACATATATATGTATAAAACCTATATGACATATATATGTGTGTGTTACCTAGACACGGGTGTGTGTGTATATATATGTGTGTGTTTGTGTGTGTGTATATATATGTCTAGGTCTTATAATTTCCCTGCTCTCTCTCTATATATGTATATATATATAGAGAGAGATAGGGTCTCACTCTGTCACCTGGTCTGAAGTGCAGTGGTGCAACCATGGCTCACAGCAGCCTTGACCTCCCAGGCTCAAGCAATCCTCCCACCTCAGCCTCCCAATTAGCTGAGACTATAGACATGTACCACCATGCTCAGCTAACTTTTGTATTTTTTGTAGAGACAGGGTTTCACCATGTTGCCCAGTCTGGTCTTGAACTCCCGAGCTTGAGAAACCTGCCCACCTCGGTCTCCCAAACTGATGGGACTACCGGTGTGAGGCACCGCACCAGGCCCTAATTTATATTTTAAAGGATCGTTCATACGACTATTGTGGAAAATGTATTGGATTACTGCAATAGTAGAAACAAGGAGATCAATTAATAGAATAATTGCAGTAGCTCAAATAAGATATGGTGGTGGCTTGAGCCAAGGAGGTAATAGTGGACTTGGAAAGAAGTTGGCATATTTGAGGTATATTTTGGAGGTCGAATCCATAGGACTTTTAGATAAATTGGATGTGGGGGTGAGGGAAAAGAGGTACCAAGATGATGGTGATGGTGGCAGCAGTATTGTAGTGGCATTGTTGAGGGGAGTAGCTCTGATGGCAATAGTATCCTCAGTAACTTTGACAAACAGCATTGGCGCCTTTAGCTCAGACATGAGCCCATGAAACCTTTGTGGGCATTGTTGACATACTAGCTGCTCTTGGTGATGACAAGAACAGGAGACATCATTATTGGAGGAAAATGGCAGGCACCACATGGCAGCCAAACTGACTCATTTATAGAACACATGTAAGATAGCCTCTAATAACTTATTTCTATAAATAGTTGGGAAAAACATAAGAATGGTTATTTATAACTTCTGCAGAGCAGATCAGAGAAGAGTCAGAGATATATAATTTTGTCATTATGATTGTGATCCCGTATTACCCATAGGCTACTTTGACAAAAGTAATCTGGATTACTCATAAAAGAGGTCCCAATCAAATGTATATACTAAATTGTACATTGTCAAATACATGTTTTGGTAAAAATTCCTCCCCAACTATGCAAATATGAATGTTTTAATATTAAAATTACACAAGAAATCTTCAGATACATGCTGATAAAGATTCAAACAATATAGAAGTTAATTATAATTTTCATTAATTTTTTGAGACAGGATCTCACTCTGTCACCCAGGCTGGAGTGCGGTAGTGTGATCTCTGCTCCCTGCAGCCTCGACCTCCTGGGCTGAAGTGATCCTCCCACCTCAGCCTCCTGAGTAGCTGAGACTACAGGCGCACACCCTATGCCCAGCTGATTTGTCATATTTTCTGCAGAGTCAGGGTTTCACCATGTTGCCCAGGCTGGTCTCAAACTCCTGAGCTCAAGAGATCCATCCATCTCAGCCTCCCAAAGTGTTGGGATTACAGGCATGAGCCACTGTGTAGAGTGTCGGAAGAAAATTGATAGTCTTCCTCCAGTCACATTCCCCGACAAGAGATAACCATAATGAATAGTATAGTGAGTTTCCTTCAAAATATTTTTCTTTTATATACATATATATGTATACATACAAATGCACATATATTTATATAGATATTTTTTCATAAAAGCATACTATATTAATCTGCATGTTGCTTTTAAAAAATGTAACTTAATGGAAACCAGAGGCATCTTTCCGTAATATTGCATCTTCTTTTCTTCTCTTCCGTCTTCCCTCTTCCTTCCTTCCCCTCCCCTCCCTCCCTCCCTCCTTCCCTCCCCTCCCCTCCTTCCCTCCCCTCCCCCTCCCCTCTGTTCCCTCCCCTCCCTTCCTTCCCCTTCCCTTTTTTCTTTTCTTTTTGAGATGGGGACCATGTTGCCCAGGCTGGAGTGCAGTGGGTGCTGTCAGCCACTGCTGCTGACCCCTCAGGCGATTCTCCCCACCTCAGCCTCTGGAGTAGCTTGGATTACAGGCATGCATGCCTGGCTAATTTAAGAATTTTTTTTTTTTTTTTTGGTAGAGATTGGGTCTCGCTATGTTGCCCAGGCTGGTCTCAACCTCCTGGACTCAAGTGATCCTCCGGTCTTGGCTTCCCAAAGTGATGGGATTACAGGCATGAGCCACCACACCCATCCCATCTTCTTTTTTAAACAAATGCATAAATTCCATTGTGTGAATATCTTCCAATACATTTAACCAGTTGATGGGCATTCAGTTTTATTTTTCACCTATACTTTGTGCACCTGTCTGAGTGCATCTGAAGGCTACTATTCTAGCAGGGAAAATTTCAACCTGAATTCTAGCAGGTTGAAAATGCTAGATTTTGTTAGATATAAAACCAGATTGTCCTTCAAGAAGAGGGTACCCAATTACACTCCTGCCAGTAGTGTGTGAGAGACCCTGTTTCTTTACACCCTCACCAACCCTAGATTTTATTGATCCTTTTTATGTTTGCCAACAAGATGGGTGAAAATTGGCATTTCATTATTGTTTAATTTATTTTCTCTAATTATTAGGAAATATTAGTAAATATTAATAAATAGTGAGATTGAACATTTTAAAATATATTTACTGTTTGCATATTTTTTTCTGTGAATTGTCTGTTGATATTCTTTACTTATTTTTCTCATGGATTTTTTTGTCTTTTTCTCATTGTTTTATAGGGTCTTGTCAGATATTTAAAGTATTAATCCTTTTCTCACACACTATAAAATCTTCCTTCCTGCTCTGTTACTTGTCTTTTAACTTTGTTTAGGCTGGGTGTGGTGGCTTATGCCTGTAATCCCAGCACTTTGGGAGGCCAAGGTAAGAGGATTGCTTGAAGCCAGGATTTCAAGACTAGCCTGGGCAACATAGTGAGACCCTGTCTCTACAAAAGTTTAAAAAATTAGCTGGGCATGGTGGCACATACTACTTGGGAAACTGAGGTGCAGGTATGGATCATTTGAGCCCAGGAATTCGAGGCTTCAGTGAGCTATGATAGAGCCACTGCACTCCAGCCTGGGTGACAAAGTGAGACCCTGTATCTAAAAACCCCCAAACTTTGTTTTGGTTATCTTTTGTTGTACAGATGTTTTAAATTTTTATGTCATCAAATCTGTCAATTTTTGGATTGTGAATTTGGAGTCTTGCTAAGGAAGTTCCTCCCAAATGAAGATTATATAAAAATATTCTACTGTGTTTTAATACATAATTTTTCATTTTTTCATTTTTTTCTATTTTATTATTTTTAGCTGTTAACTTTATCTCACATAAAAATAACATAAGCTTAATAATAAAGTAAACACCTACGTATCCACCATCCAACTTAAGAAATAGGACATTTTCAATGTCTTAGAAGGCCCCTGTGAGCTCCTCCTCAATTACTTCCCCCTCCCTCACCAACAGAGGCAGTGTCTTGCCTTTTGTTTTAAACATTTCTTAAACAAACAAAAACAATGTTTGTTTTAAACATTTTTAAACAATGTTTTAAACATTGTTTTTTCTTTATATATTAACCATATACATATATTATATTGTTTCATTTTGAGAAAAGTGAGTCTCAAGCACTAAACTTGCTGTGTTAGGAAAGGGCAGTATTGTCACTATTAAATAAAAGATCCCAGAGGAAGAGTCTCTGGGGCACAGCTTGTCTTCTGCTTCCCTGAGAGTTTATGAGAATTCCTTCTAAGGAAATTAGTGGGCAAAGTCATGAGAGCTGCCGTGTCACGCAGTGGAGTGCTGGAGCTGGCTGATGGTTTCAGAAAACCGATATTATATCAGCAGCTTGAAATTGCCCATATATATAGCAGGGGGTGGGGTGAGGGTGGGATTGGAGATGGGGAAATGTTGGTCAAAGGACACAAAATTTCAGTTAGACAGGAGGAATAAATTCGAGAAATCTGTTATACAACATGGTGACTATAGTTAATAACAATGTATTATATATTTGAAAATTGCTGAGAGTACATTGTAAGTATTCTCACCACAAAAATGATAAGCATGTGAGATAATGCACATGTTAATTAGCTAAATTTAGTCACTTCACAATGTGTACATATTTCACAACATCATGTTTTACGTCATAAATATACACTACCTTTGTCAATTAAAAAATAAATTTAAAAAATTGCCCACAATGGAAATGTTTATGTCATTAAAATTGACAAACTGTAAAATAAGAGCTTTTCTTTTCTTTCTATTGATTGACTGATTGATTGAAACAGAATCTCATTCTGTCATCCAGGCTGGAGTGCAGTGGCGTGATCTTGGCTCACTGCAACTTCCACCTCCTGAGTTCAAGTGATTCTCGTGCCTCAGTCTCCCAAGTAGTTGGGATTACAGATGTGCGCCACCAGGCCTGACTAAGTTTTGTATTTTTAGTAGACACAGGTTTCACCATATTGCCCCGGCGGGTCTCAAACTCCTGAGCTCAAGCAATCCTCCTGCCTCAGGCTCCCAAAATTCTGAGATTACAGGTGTGAGCCACTGCACCCTGTCAGGGCTTTTTCTTTTAAGTAAAAAATACTTTTGGATAGCCAGCTAACCAGATACCACTTGGCCTGAGAAACACATGGTTCACAATGGTCAGGATGTTTGGCAAGGCTACAGTGTAGACCAGATTTTGAACATCCTGCAGAAATATGACCGGAGGGAATGGGCTGCTCCATATATTTTAAACTCACCATGGTCAACCTCCAGCTCTTAAGAATAGTTCAAAGCCTAACACTTGAGTGAGGTGAAATTAGAATCCTCAGCTGATCCAGGCATCAGGGGTTATATGAGATCTTGCCTGTTTGAAATATCTTTAATCTATCCTGTCACTTGATTAGTAGTTAGACTAGGTATTTTAATTCTGAAATAATTTTTCTTCAGAATTTTGAAGGCTTTACTCTATAGTCTTTGAGATTCCAGGGTTACATTGAGAAGTGGTTAAGTTATGGTGATTGCATGGTTTAGGTTATGGCAATGGAAGTGAGCAGCTGAGGTAGCTTGGAGGAAAACATCATTGGATGGGAGGAGGTCAAGGAACTAATTGACTAGTGGGTTTTATCGATCATCCATGTGAATGTCAAAGTCACCAAAAATAATGACAGCAGTAGTGGTAGAAAACAAGATAGCAGGACTGTTGGCAAAGCCATAGATGACTGAGGGCTAGATGACAATGGCCAGGTGTGGAGCTGGTGAGTTTTAAGAAATAATGAATTAGACATGGCTGTGAGGACAATGGGCACTTTTCCTCCAACTCTAGTTTGTGTGACTTATGTGGAAGAGAACAGCCTCCACTCGAGAAGGCTTCAGGGAAAACAGTGTCCTCAGGGACATGTGAAGTTTTGGTTAGAACAAAAAGGTGAAGGGAACGTTTAAGGAAGAGGCTAAGGATAGAGCAAAGTTTAATTTGGTACAAACTGAGTTCCAGAAGACATAAAATAATTTGGGAGGGTAAAGAAAGGGAGATATTGGTTTATCATAGAAGATGAAGAGTGTGGTATGGGAATTAAGATTTAAATTATGATAGATGAGAGGTTCGGATGTCTGGTGTGACTGAAGAAAATATGATATGTGTCTTAGTCTGTTCAGGTGGCTATAAGAAAATGCCATTGACTGGATGGCTTAAACAGTAGATATCTATTTCTCACAGTCCTGGAGCCTGGAAAGTCCAAGATCACAGTGCTAGCAGATTCAGTTCTTAGTGAGGGCTCTCTTCCGGACTTGCAGACCACATCCTTCTTGATGTATCCTTACGTGATGGGGAGAGAGAGAGAGAGAGCAAGCTCTCTGATGTAGCTCCTTATAAGGACACGAATCCTATCATGAGGGTCCCACCCTCATGGTCTCATCTAAACCCAGTTACCTACCAAAGGCCCCACTTTCAAATACCATCACATTGGAGATTAGGGTTTCAATGTATGAATTTGGCAGGAAACACATTCAGTCCATAGCAATATGAATGGCACACTATGGAACTGGGGGATGATTGGGTCTATACATTTAAAATTGTTGTAGATACTTGGCCTGGCACGGTGGCTCATGCCTGTAATCCCAGCACTTTGGGAAGCCAAGGTGGGTGGATCACCTGAGGTCAAGAGTTCGAGACCAGCCTGGCCAACACAGTAAAACCCTGTCTCTACTAAAAATAAAAAAAATTATCCAGGTGTGGCGGTGCGTGTGTGTAGTCCCAGCTACTCAGGAGACTGAGGCAGGAAAATTGCTAGAAACTGGGAGGCTGAGGTTGCAATGAGCTGAGATGGGGCCACTGCACTGCAGCCTGGGTGACAGAGCAAGACTCTGTTCCCCCAACCAAAAAAAAAAAAAAAAAAAAAGGCTAGTTATGGTTAAATAAATGATTAATGTTTTAATAGACCTTAATAGTAGAGCTTTAATGTAGAGCTTTAATAGTCAATAATAATTTGCCTTTGTAAAGTCTGAAGCAATTTACAATCACTCTCACTGACAGAGTTTAAAGCAGTCCATTTCTCTATAACCTCATCAAGAGCACTGGTTATTAATTAATGTTTAATCATTCTTATTTTTGCCAACCTGATAGTAAAAAGAAACGATCTCATTGTTTCTACTTGTATTTTTTATTACTAGCAAGGCTGAGTATTTTTAAATGTTTTATTAAAAATTTGTACTTATCTTTGAATTGCCTGTTTGCCTATTTTTTCCTTTGGATTCTCTTTTCCTATTGATTTGAAAGAACTCTATTTTTTATGTATCTTAAATCCTTTAATTTGCTAAAATATTTTCTCTCTAATTTTTTTTTATTTTTAAAAAACTCTTGATTTTTGTCTATGCTGTCATTTGTTGTACAACTTTAGATTTCTATGCAGCGAGAGCTATTGCTTTTTTCACTTTGTAGCCTGGAGGTGTTGTGAGTTGTTTAGAAAGCTTTTCCTACCTCAATATTGTCACATGAGTCTTTTGTATTCTATCCTTCTGTATTTTTTTTTACACGTAGATCTTCAATCCATCTGGAATTCATTTTTGTATATGGTATATCTTAATTTTTCCAAATGAATAAAAAACTGTTCTAACCCCATTTACTGAATAATATTTTTTTCTCTCAGATATAAAACTTCACTATTATCACATATGAACCCCCCAGATAAACATAGATATGTTCTGGATTGTTTTCATTGTTGTTGCTTTATGTAAGTTTTGCTTTCTGGCAGAGCAAGTCCATTCTCATTCTTTTTTTTTTTTTTTCAAAAAAAGTTTTGGAATATACTCTTATGGATGAATTTTAGAATTAATTTTTCATATTTCCAAAAATGTTCTTTAGGTTTTTGATTAAAATTACGTTAGATTTACATGTTAATTTTGGAAGAATTGTTTTATTTAGGCTATTGCATCATCCCATCCAGGAACTTGGTATGCTCTTCCATTTTTAAAAATATTCTTTTATGTGCTTTAGTGAAGTTCTATGGCTTTCCTAATGTAGATTTTCACATTTCTCTAAGTGTTTTGTGGTTTTATTATCACAAATGGATTTTTTTTTTTTTTTTTTTGAGGCGGAGTCTCCCTCTGCTCATGAGCTGGAGTGCAGTGGTGCCATCTAGGCTCACTGCAAGCTCTGCCTCCTGGTTCATGCCATTCTCCTGCCTCAGCTCCTGAGTAGCTGGGACTACAAAGCCAGCCACCCTCGCCCGGCTATTTTTTTTTTTTGTATTTTTTTACTAGAGCCGGGGTTTCCCGTGTTAGCCAGGATAGTCTCGATCTCCTGACCTCGTGATCCGCCCTTCTCGGCCTCCCAAAGTGCTGGGATTACAGGCATGAACCACAGCACCCAGCCACAAAATAGTTTTTATTGCATTTTCTAGTGGATTGTATCATTATACTGAAAAAATATATTTTTGCGTATTCATCTTGACTCCTGTGATTTTAATAGTTTTTATATTATACTTTTCACTTTTCCAGTTAGATAGACTATGATATTATCAGCAAATACATATTCTCTTCCTTTCCAATATTTAGCACTCAGTTTTTTTTTTTTTAATTATTTTTATTTAGACCAATGTGGTGAAAGTGGGTATTTTTTTTTTCTTGTCTCTTAGTCTTGATAGCTCCAACCATAGATGACTTCTAAGTCATAGATGACTTAAATGTAGGCTGGATGTTTCCTGGAACCTTGAACTCAGCAGTAAACTCCTGATTGCCCACACCTGCCCAAACTTGTGCCTAGTACTCATTTCTTTATTTCTGCTATTCAGACTCAAATGACTCAATTATTCTGGTTATTCAAGTTCAAAACCTTAAGTCATCCTTGATTTTCTGTCTTCTTTCCTTGCTCATACTACCTTCATTCAGAAATTCTTCTTGATTTGGTCTCTGTCCCAGTGTTATGACATATATCTCCTCCATTCTATTCTTACTGTCATCCCTTTCAATCTAATTTGACAAACTATTATTTAGGGCCTTTTATATGTCAGGTACAGTATAGAGAGATACAAATGTAAATAATCAAAGTTCCCACTCTTGAGGAGTTCACAAGTAGTAGGGTGATGGTTCTTAAATTTAACTATACTCCAATGTAATGAGTGCTACAATAATTATATGTATAATGAACTATGGTAGCACAGAGGAGGAAGTAATTAGTTCTGTTTCTGTTGAGTTAGAAAGGTTGACATTTGAGCTGAAGCTTTAAAGTCAAGTATTTTTTTCAGGTAGAAATGGAGTGGGAGAAGAGGCATTTCTGGTAGAGCAAACAGTGTAAATATATGCCTTACACATTCATTCAGCAAGCATTTACTGAGTGGCTACTATGTGTCAAGCATTGTACTGGATGTGGGGCTTTAAGAAGTTCCTAATCTTGTGGGCATTGCCTATAGTAATCCGAAAGACACAATCCCCAAAATCGAAATTCCTAAAATGTCAAATCTCTGACATCTAATGGAATCCCCAAACCACAACCACAGATTTGGAATTAGGTGCAATCAAGGCTTCTAAAAGTGAATTTTAAGATGTTACCAATAAAGTTTATTTTTTCTATTCCACCCAATGCATTTGGCAGAAAATTAAGATGAGTGGATTGGCCATGCAGTACAGCAACAACAAAAACTCCAGTTTAAAAATGTACAATTTGTCAGTCGGGCGCGGTGGCTCACGCCTGTAATCCCAGCACTTTGGGAGGCTGAGGTGGGTGGATCACGAGGTCAGGAGTTCAAGACCAGCTTGGCCAACATGGTGAAACTCTGTCTCTACTAAAAATACAAAAATTAGCCAGGCGTGGTGGTGCGTGCTTGTAGTCCCAGCTACTTGGGAGGCTGAGGCAGGAGAATTGCTTGAACCTGGGAGGCAGAGGTTGCAGTGAGCCGAGATCGCACCACTGCACACCAGCTTGGGCAACAGAGTGAGACTCTGTCTCAAATATGTATATATGTCTCATTTGTCTGCATTGATGTACATAGTAGATAAGAAGACATGCAACAGTGTTGTTTCCACCAATGAATGCATGTGGAGTGGATTTCCCCATACCCAGGACAACATATGAGCAGGACACAGAATTTAATAGGGAATGCTCATGTTGGTGTATGTTGAGTTATAGAAGAATTTCAAAAAGAACAGTGCCATGTAGAAAATGAATGTTAACATGTTCTCTGAAGATAGCCATGCCCTAAAAGAAAAAAAAAAAAGGCAGCTATTTATTGCCATGCAAGATTTCAAAATATAGTTAATGATTGTGAAAGTTGATCAGATCTTATGGACTACCTCTATGCGATTGTCCATAATCTGTCCCTGTAATACACTTTTTCATATGTCAAATTTTCTTTTTAGTTTAGTTCCCCCCCCCCCCACTGTTTTAAATTGTCAGCATTATTTTTTACAGTTCCCTATGCAATGTATTTTATCTTCACATCATTTCCAATACTGGAAGTATAACTTGTGTAAAGACTTTTAGAGAGTTCTAATTCGTTTTATACCTTTTTTTTTTTTGTGCAAATTTGACTCCATGAAAGTACATTATCACAACACAGACTTTGTGTGTACACATCATGCATGTATATAAAACACTGAAGCTTCCTCAATAAATAAAGAGATACCCTTTTTGTATTAAATACATCTACATTTGTGAAAGATAGTTTGTCTAGATCTCAGCTCTTTGGGTGACTAAATATGTAGTGGTGACTTCTTGCAGTTTTTGATAGATCTCGTCAAAAGACAGGTTGTCTGTCATGATATTTCAGTTGAATGAAGTTATACAAGTGATTTCTTTATGAATAGTTTGTCTGCTTAAAATTTATACCCATGTAACTGTTGTTAGTATCCCTAAGTGTTTATGCTTGCTAAATTTTGTATTATTATTATTGCCTATTTTATGGTGTAAACTGACCTATGAAGTGTTTTGTTATGTTTTTATGTTTTTCAGATAAATCCCCTTTCAGGCCAGGCGTGATGGCTCATGCCTGTAATCTCAGCACTTTGGGAAGCCAAGGTGGGCAGATTGCTTGAGCTCAGGAGTTTGAGACCAGCCTGGGCAACATGGTGAAACCTGTCCCTACAGAAAATACAAAAATTAGCGGGGCACGGTGGTACAAGTCTGTAGTCTCAGCTACTTGGGAGGCTCAGGTGGGAGGACTACTTGAGCCCGGAAAGTGGAGGTTGCAGTGAGCAGAGATCGCTCCACTGCACTCCAGCCTGGGCAACAGAGCGAGACCCTGTCTCAAAAAAAAAATCCCTTTAAAAATGTAAATAAATGTCTTTTAAATAATTTTTTTAAATTATTTTTTTCTAGAATTAGATTTTTAGGATTTTGGTCTTTTGGGATTTTAAACTTTAGGGATTTTGTTATTTTTATTTTTTACTTTTTGTTTATTTTGGACTTTGGGGATTTTGATCTTTCAGGATTTCAACATTCAAGATTATGGCATTCAGGATTGTGTGTTTTGGGATTGTGGTCCAAACTTTCTGAGGGAGATGCAGACACATAAACAGATAATCACAATAAGAAATTATGTAGAATACAAATTATTCTTCATTACATAAGTAAGTTCAAGCGATCGCCTTATGGCCAAGTATTTGGGTTGGAAGCTATATATGCACAATACTAAACAGTCTTAGCCAAATCTGACAAGTTTTTCAAAACATGTTTATGACTGGGTTTGTAACAGACTTTTTTCTTCCCTCAAGGCAGGCACTTTATTGTTGAATTGGGGGAGGGGGATTGGTTTACCTATCCAATGACAGGATGCAGTTCATTTATTTGTAAATTTAATCAGCAAGCATCTGACGGCCTATTGCGTGCCAGATATTGTTAGACCTTGGGAATACACCAAGATATAAGACAAAATCTCTCCCTTTAGAGAGCTACTTATCAAATGGATTCGCTGGCACACAAAAATATAGTCATAATACAATGAGCTAAAAACTGTGATGGAACTTTGCATTTTATATTATTGGAGGATGTATGAGAGATACTGAAGCCAGCCTTTGCAGAGAAGGTACCAGGGAATATTTCCTGAAGGTGATCTCTGAGTTCAGTGTTAAAGAATATGTAGGAATTAGGCTGATGAAGGGGATGGGTGTGACCGAAGCATTCTTAGAGAGAACACCAGCAAAGGCAGGGAGATGAGTAGTATGGTGCAAGTGGAGGACTACAAGCAGTTTGAATTGCCATATCATGAAATGCAAGGCAGATAATGGTGAGGAATTAGATTAGAGAAGTAAGAGATTAGATTACGGACAGCTTTGCGTACCATGTTATAAAGTTTGAACTTCATCCTTCAAGTGAAGGGGAACCATGGAGAGGTTTTAAGGAGGGAAACTACATGATCAGATGTGCATTTTGCAACCATTGTGTTAGCTACGTTGAGGGTAGATTTGAATGGGCAAATTTAAAATATGGAGTAGGATTGGCATGGAACCTAAAAATTCATGGTGTCTTTGGGGAGTAGCATAGGCTAGTGTGGTGCTCATTTGGGGAGACCTGGAGAAGAATGACAGAACCTTGAAACAAAACGGCTTATGGCCAGATTGTGAAGGATGTTGATTGCCAAGCTAACCAAGGAGCTTGAATTTGGCTTATGTGACACGGCATTTGCTTAGTGATTCCACCTATATTAGATGTGAAACTCAAACATCTCTACAAATACTACTCTGTTTGTCAAAAACTGAGTTTTTGGATTTGCCTAGTTACTTCGTCAATGGTGTCTGACCTTAGAATCACAGGGACTTGAGGACTTTAAAGTAGTATATCTCTACCTGGAACAGTATGTACTTAACTTCAACCAAAGCCAGATTCCTTAAGAAAGTAGGTGAAAGAGTAAGGTAATATACTTTGGAGGAAATGGGGGATTAAATGGCTGTCTCCATAGAATTGGAGTTTGGTCTTGATAACTTAGGAGCATGTTGGGGCAGGCTAGGCAAGGATAAAGGGAAAGATAAACAGAAGTTTCAGTTGTGGCATGCTGTGGCTGCAGCCAGGGACCTCGTAAAAACCCCTCCTTCCTTTTTAAAAGGTCTATTAGAAGAGTTATTAGGGTGGAAAATAGGGGGAACTCCAGTAATTGGTTGATGTTCTTAATAGTTCAGGGAGGTTTCCACTTCAATATAATTGGTACATTGTCCAGTATATTGAATATCCTTTGCAATTCTATGCTTTCTAAAAGAAACATCTTTTTTTTTTCTTTTTTTGAGATAAAGTCTTACTCTATCGCCCAGGCTGGAGTACAGTGGCACCTGACTTCCCAGGCTTGAGTGACCCTTCCACCTCAGTCTCCTGGGTAGCTGGTAACACAGGTGCTCACCACCATGCCTGGCTAATTTTTTTTTTTTTAAATAGACAGGGTTTTGCCATGTTGCCCAGGCTGGTCCTGAATTCCTGGGCTTGAGATTTGCCCTTGTCGGCCTTCTAAAGTGTTGGGATGACAGGCGTGAGACACTGCACCTGGCCAAAAGAAACATCTTTGGCTTGGCTCAGGGATGGTATCGTGACAGCTAAGGCTCAAGATATTCTTCGAGACTAGTAAACCTCTGGCTAGGAGGTTGTGAGGAATCCCATTGGTTGGTTAGGATGTGTTACACAGGGCAGAGGGCATTATGAGATATTCTGCCTCTCTAAGATTAATCTGGAAGAGCCCTTTCTATTTACCACTCACCTAAATCCAGATGGGTGTGTGCCTGCCTAGAAGGTTAGATTAGTTTGATTAGATCTAGGTTCCTCAGAGTTGGTGTAATGTCAGAAACTAAGGGAAGTTTATGCTAGTCACTTAGAATTGCTGTATTGAGGTCACAGTGTTCTGGAAAGTTAAGAACATAATATTTTTCTTCCTTAACAAGGGCACCACGACATTAGGACAACCTGTTAATCATTTGGGAAAAAAGAACCTTACTTCATATATTTCACCAAAATAAATTTCAAATATATTAAATACTTAAATGAAAACATTAAAATATTAAAGTACAGAATAATATGTAGATACATATTTATATCATATTTATATGTTGAAGACCCTTCTAAGCATGAAAGCAAAACCAGAAAACATAAAAGGAAAAAAAAGTCCGATAGACTTGACTTCATAAAAATAAAAAATTGAAAAGCCAAAAATGTCACAAGTAAAATATAAAGGCAAAGGCAAACTTGGGTTAATAGTCTTACTATATATAGAGCTTTCATAAATTAATAAGAAAAACGTAAAAAGACCAATAGAATAATGAGCAAAGATCATGAACAGAAAATTTACAAAAGAAATAAATGTATCAAAAATGTAAACTTCACTGTACTCATATAAATGCAAATTAAAAGATTGAGATTACAAGATTTTGCCCGACAGGTTGGCCAAGTTTAGTGCTCACTGTTGAAGGACAATGGGAAGGAAACATTTCATATACTGCTACTGAGAGTTTAAATTGGTATCATATTTTGCAGAGTAATTTGGTAATATATATTAAGGCTTTAAAATGTATGTGATATGCATAATAATAATTTTTCAAGTACCTTTCAATGTATTTGTTTTTGTAATCTGATAATTTTCCATTATTAAGGCACCAGGGAATGGATAAGATGAATGCCACCTTGAGAAGGAGGGCACATTTCATCTTATCCATATAGGAAGAGGAAGTCATATATAGCCCTTTCTGGTTCCTAGAGGAGGGTGCATAGGAAGAAGAAGGGGGTGGTTCCAAGTAAGTTTGGTAGATTCTTAGAGCACTAGAACCAGTTTCTTGCATCCCCAAGTGCAGGCTGGGAAAATGATAGTTCCTCTGGACAAGTACCACATCCAACATGATGCCACTCAGATAAGAGATTAAAAATGGTGCAATGGACAGGTGCAGTGGCTTATGGCTGTAATCCCAGTACTTTGGGAGGCCAAGGCAGGCGGATCTTTTGAGCCCAGGAGTTTGAGAACTACCTGAGCAACATAGTAAGACCTCATCTGTACAAAAATACAAAACTAGCCAGGCATGGTGACATGCGCCTGTAGTCCCAGGAACTTGGGAGCCTGAGGTGGGAGGATGACCTGAGCCTGGGGGTGGGGTTTAAGGCTGCAGTGAGCCATGATCACATCACTGCATTCCAACCTGGGCAACAGAGTGAGACCCTCTCTCAAAAAATAAAATAAAATAAATAAAATAAAAATGGTACGATGGCATAACAAGTTGGAAGAAGGCAAAAATTATCCCCTAGTTTTCCATTGCACTACCATCGGCAAAACTAAGACCTGGAGAAGGCTTTGGAAAGTTACTGGGACCTGGGACAGGCTTACTTCTCAAATGACAGTGAGATGAGAGGACAGCAAGCAGAGGCTGTGAGTGACTAATCTCTAGAGTTGTCTTAGGGATAGTTGTCATGTATGTGTAGGTGCTCCTATACAAGTAGACTGTGATTGGGGTGCCATATGATATAACCAATAAGGTAGACATCACCAACCTCAAAGACCAGACTAGGTGAAGACACCAGCACTAGCCCCCATAGTCTTCAGGAGCTGCCCAGAGACAACATAGAATGAATGACCAGCAGAGACTCAAAGGACAGCCAGCTGTCAGGATCCCACCCTCAATTGCCATGAGGACATCTTGGGAAGGAGAAGGGGGATAAAACTTGAATGTCTGAGCATTTACAAAGGAGATGATTTGAAATAGAAGATGTTGTTTTTTTAAACTTGTAAAGTCAGATATCTTTAATTGGCAAATTTACATCTGCATGCCTCCTGTATCATACAGAAAGATGGGAATTTGTGAGAAACTTTAGATAGAAAAAAATAGAGGAGCTGCACATATTTGCACAACATGAATTATAAAATGTCAATTTCATGTTCATAGCCATTAATCCAGCCTTTACACATCTAGCAGTTTATTCTAAAGAAATAATTGGACAAGTGTCTGAGGATACACCCTCATATACACACATATAAAAAAAAGTTTATCATAGGTTTTTAAAAATTGAAAATCTGGAAACAATCTAAATGCTTATCATTTGAGGAATAGTTATGAAACTGACCTAGTAGTCCCATAGACATTTTTTTTCTTGGCAAAACATAGAAATGGACTCTTCTGCCTTTTTTTTTTAAACCAGTTTTATAAGGAATATTACAACCCTTCTTGTTTTGAAACTTGAAACGTACTTTTGTTTTATCTAAGTTCTTTCCTCAGGAAAGGACCCTCAGGCCTCTCAAAAGTATCAAAGAACTAAAACTCACCAAATCATCACATCCAGACAATGAAATGCCATGTCCCTCATTCCTTCTCTGGAGTCCCTGTTTTCCCACACATAGTTACATTTTTTCCCCTGCCATATAAACCCCTAATTTTAGTCAATTAGGGAGGTGGATTTGAGACTGATCTCCCATCTCCTCAGCTGCACCACCCGATTAAAGCCTTATTCCTTGGTAATACTGGTCTCAGTGATTGGCTTTCTGTGTGGTGAGCAGTAGGACCTAGACTGAACCCTCAGTGTTTCTGTAACAGTTATGTTATAATAAATTCATACAGTGAAATGTTCCTTACTTGTTAAAAAGGATAAGAGAAATCTATATGTATTGGCATGGGAAACCTATCTAAGACATGTTAGGCAATAATATGAAGATGGAGAATATTAAATGTAGAATGATTCATTTATATAAAAGTATATATTCATATATACTTAACATGGAAACATATCCTTATTATACAGGAAAATAGAAAGATTATATAATCATATAGAGTGCGATCCCATTTTAAAAAAAATATACATATGTAATACATCATTCATTTATGTGTGTATGTATTTATATACATAGAAGAAAGTCTTAAAGTATCTGTTCCAAATTACTAGGAGTGATAGAATGGCGAGATTAAGTAGAATTTTCATTTTCTTATTTGTACATTTCGGTATTGTCTAATGTTTTTTCAGAATGAGCTATTATTTTTATGACTGGAGACATCAACAAACTTATTTTCTCTTCTTTTTAAGACTTTTTTTTCTTGAAGATGGAATCTCTTTAAGGCCTGCCCAGGCTGACCTTAAACTCCTGGGCCTTAAACTCACTCAAGTGATCCTCTTGCTTCAGCCTCTTGAGTAGCTGGGACTATAAGCCCTGAACCTGGGTTCTTACGAAAATAAAAATAATGTATATATTTAGTGACAGGAAGATTAAAAGAGATCACTAAAACACATGTGGTTTAATATCATTTGTTTTTACATAAATGAGTATATGTGCATATAAACATGATATATACCAAAATGTTAATATTAATATCTCTGGATATCAGACTTAGCAATAGTTTATATATATATATTTTGGTCAACCTTGTTTTCTTATTTCCTTCTGATAAAAGTATTTTGCAAAATTAAGGGGGGAAAAAGCACAAAGTGGCTTCCTTGAGGCAGAACTAGAGTATCTGTTGACCTATTTGAGGCAGTCATTGAGGTGTGTTGGGTGCCAGGTGATAGAGTTGCAGGGAAAATGTGGTGTTTACATAGCACTGGCTGCTTAATTGGCAGGGCCTTGTACAAAGTAAAAATGCTTTTTTTTTCCCCAAAATCAAGAAGAAATTGCTGTTAAAGTTGCTAAAATATGAAGCTTTTTCCTTCTACATGTCTTTAAAATTTTTATTTTAGGTTTGGGGGTACATGTGAAGGTTTGTTTCATAGATACACATGTGCCATGGGGGTTTGTTATACATATTATTACACCACGCAGATATTAGGCTCAGTACCCAACAGTTATCTTTTCTGCTCATTTCCCTCCTCCTACCCTCCTCTCTTAAGAAGACCTCAGTGTCTGTTGCTTCCTTCTTTGTGTTCATAAGTTCTTATCATTCACTTCCTACTTATAAGTGAGAACATATAGTATTTGGTTTTCTGTTCCTGTGTTAGTTTGCTAAGGATGATAGCCTTCAGCTCCATCCATGTTCCTGCAAAAGATATGACCATGTTCTTTTTTATGGATGCATAGTGATATGGTTTGGCTGTGTCTCCATCCAAATCTCATCCTGAATTGTAACTCCCACAATTCCCATGTTCAATTACACAGTGGGAGGTAATTGAATCATGGGAGTGGGTCTTTCCAGTGCTGTTTTGGTGTTAGTGACTAAGTCTTATGAGATCTGAAACAGGAGTTTCCCTGCACAAGCTCTCTCTTTTCCTGCTGTCATCCATGTAAGATGTGACTTGCTCCTCCTTGCCTTCCACCATGATTGTGAGGTCTCCCCAGCCATGTGGAACTGTAAGTCCATTAAACATCTTTTTTTTTTTTTTTGTAAATTGCCCAGCCTCAGGTATGTCTTTATCAGCAGCATGAAAATGAACTAACACAGTAAATTGGTTACCAAGTGTGGGGTGCTGCTGAAAAGATACCCCAAAATGTGGATGCAACTTTGGAGCTGGGTAATAGGCAGAGGTTAGAACAGTTTGGAGGGCTCAGAAGAAGACAGGAAAATGTGGGAAAGTTTGAAACTTCCTAGAGACTTGTTGAATGGCTTTGACCAAAATGCTGATAATGATATGGACAATGAAATCCAGGCTGAGGTGGTCTCAGGTGGAGGTGAGGGACTTGTTGGGAACTGGAGTAAAGGTGACTCTTGTTATGTTTTAGCAAAGAGCCTGGTGGCATTTGGTGCCTGCCCTAAAGATTTGTGGAACTTTGAACTTGAGAGAGATGATTTAGGGTATCTGGCAGAAGAAATTTCTAAGCAGCAAAGCATTCAAGAGGTGACTTGGGTGCTGTTAAAGGCATTCAGTTTTATAAGGGAAGCAGAGCATAAAAGTTCAGAAAATCTGTAGCCTGACAATGCAATAGAAAATAAAATCTCATCTTCTGAGGAGAAATTCAAGCCAGATGTGGAAATTTGCATAAGTAACAAAGAGCTGAATGTTAATCCCCAAGACAATGGGGAAAATGTCTCCAGGGCATGTCAGAGGTCTTCATGACAGTCCCTCCCATCACAGGCCCAGAGGTCTAAGAGGAAAAAGTGGTTTCATGGGCTGGGCCCAGGGTCCCTGTGCTGTGTGCAGCCTAGGGACTTGGTGCCCTGTATCCTAACTACTCCAGCCATGGCTGTAAGGGGCCAATGTAAAGCTCAGGCCATGGCTTTAGAGGGTATAAGCCCCAAGACTTGGCAGCTTCCATGTGGTGTTGAGACTGCGAGTGCACAGAAGTCAGTAATTGGGGTTTGGGAACCTCTGCCTAGATTTCAGAGGATGTATGGAAATGCCTTGCTGCAGGGGCAAGGCCCTCATGGAGAACCTCTGCTAGGGCAGTGCAGAAGGGAAATGTGGGGTCAGAGCCCTCACACAGAGTCCCTACTGGGGCATTACCTAGTGGAGGTGTGAGAAGAGGGCCACTGTCCTCTAGACCCCAGAATGGTAGATCCACCGACAACTTGCACCATGTGCCTGGAAAAGCCGCAGACACGAAACGCAAGCCTGTGAAAACAGCCAGGAGGGAAGCTGTACCGTGCAAAGCCACAGGGGTGGAGCTGCCTAAGACCATGGGAACCCATCTTTTGCATCAGCATGACCTGGATGTGAGACCTGGAGTCAAAGGAGATCATTTTGGAGCTTTAAGATTTGACTGCCCACTGGATTTCAGACTTACATGGGGCCTGTAGCCCCTTTGTTTTGACCAGTTTCTCCCATTTGGAATGGCTGTATTTATCCAATGCCTATATCCCCACTGTATCCTGGAAGTAACCAACTTGCTTTTGATTTTACGGGCTTATTGGTGGAAGGGACTTGACTTATCTTGGATGAGACTTTGGACTGTGGACTTTTAAGTTAATGCTGAAATGAGTTAAGAATTTGGGGGACTGTTGGGAAGGCATTGGTTTTGAAATATGAGGACATGAAATTTGGGAGGGGCCAGGGGCAGAACGATATAGATTGGCTGTGTCCCTACCCAAATCTCATCATGTATTGTAACTCCCACAATTCCCACTTATCATGGGAGGAACCTGGTGGGAGGTAATTGAATCATGGGAGTGGGTCTTTCCCATGCTGTTCTCATGATAGTGAATAAGTTTCACGATATCTGATGGTTTTAAAAATGGGAGTTTCCCTGCACAAGCTCTCTCTCTTTTTGCCTGCTGCCATCCATGTAAGACATGACTTGTTCTTCCTCGCTTTCCACCATGATTGTGATGCCTCCCCAGCCACGTGGAACTGTAAGTCCATTAAACATCTTTCTTTTGTAAATTACCCAGTCTTGGGTATATCTTTATCAGCAGTGTCAAAACGGACTATATACACATAGTATTCCATGGTGTATATGTACCACATTTTTTTTATTCAGTCTGTCATTGATGGGTATTTAGGTTGATTCCATGTCTTTGCTATTGTGAACTGTGCTGCAATGAACATTCATGAGCCTGCATCTACATGTCTTCTCTGTTTATGTGTGCAATCCATTGTCCCACTGAACATCACTTACAATATATGAGTTCAAAGAGAAAAAATATTAAGAATTTTAAGGTGGTGATAACAAAATTAAATCAAGCCAGGGCCTTTCTTAGTGGGGGACCTTGTGTGACTGCACAGGTTCACTACCTTGAAGCTGGGTCTGTGGTCACACACAGAGGGGAAGCCTGACTCTGAATACTGTTATCCAGAGACACAAATAAAGCTACTAGCTACAGAACAATGTAGAGTAACATGCTTAATGGGGACTCATATTGGGCCTCTCTCCTCCAGGGTCTGCTATACATAACTGATAGTTTTTCTAAGTGTGTGTCTGGAATCAGTGTCTATCTGTCCTAACTTCCACTAATTATTAGGACTTCCACTAATTATATTATAATTATTGTTGTTTGGTAGGGGTACAGCATGGATTCAACTAATTGTCCCCTTATTCGTGGGCTATGTAGTTTCCTATTAGTGACTGTAGTTGTGTTTTAGTTAAATAAAGGAATATGTCCTATCAATGTTCAGTAAGAGCTTTAGCCAACTCTGTCAACTTTTTCCTCCTCACTTTGGAGGGAGTTCGTAAGCTTTGACTTCAGCCTCATGCAGAAGTCAGTTCTGAAAGCCTTCCTCCTCCTCCTCCTTCTTCTTCCTCCTCTTCCTCTCCTTCTTCTTCTTTTTGACAGGGTCTTGCTCTGTCACCCAGGCTGGAGTGCAGCTCACTGCAGCCTCAACCTCCCAGGCTCAAGTGATGCTCCCACCTCAATCTCCTGAGCAGCTGGGACTACAGGTGTGTGCCATCTCATCTGGCTATTTAATTTTTTTTTTTTTTGTAAAGACAGTGTCTCCTTATGTTGCCAAGGCTTGTCTTGAACCCTTGGGCTTGAGAGATCCTCCCTCCTTGGCCTCCCAAAGTGCTGGGGTTACAGGTTTGAGCCATCATGACTGGCCTGAAAGCCTTGTTACCTTCTAACATAGCACTCCTTACTCTAGTTCTAGAACATGACATGCCAGTTCCCAATGAGCAGGACTGGAAATTCCCCAAATTCAAGCAGCCAGTGACAGCCTCCCTGGTTTGCATTTCTAGCTCAGTAAGATGAATGCAGGCTCAGGTAGGGATGAGAGGCAGAAATTACAGGAACTCTTGGGTTGAGGACTTCTGGGGTGAGAAATCTGGGGAAAGAAATAGTATGGGAGCAATAGAAGGGTGAAGAATCAGAACAAAGTTTGCAGAAAGGGAATGGTGGTTGAAATGGGGTGTGTGGAGAGGAGGAAGGACTCTCAGAGGTCTAGAGAAAAATGGCCAATTTTATTCGTATGGATATATTACAAAATAAATACCAAACAAGGGTTAAATCTTGTGGTATATTTTAAATGTACACATTTAATAAATTTAATGTTTTTTGTTAACATGGATAATATTGTGCAATGTTAATATTTAGAATAACCTCTAGGTTTGTACAACATAGAAATTTATAGTGCACTATTTGCAGCTATTGGAAATAACACACAAGGTTAAAGTTATACGGTAAATGTAGCTTTAAAACTTTATAATTGTGGTGAGACACACATAACATTATTTTACCATCTTAACTATTTTTATCCTTTTTTTTCCTTTTTTTCAGAGGTGAAATCTCACTCTGTCGCCCAGGCCAGAGTGCAGTGGCAAGATCTTGGCTCACTGCAACCTCTGCCTCTCGAGCTGAAGTGATCCTCCTGCATCAGCCACCCAAGTAGCTGGGATTACAGGTGTGCACCACCACACCTGGCTAATTTTTGTATTTTTAGTAGAGATGGAGTTTCACCATGTTGGCCAGGCTGGTCTCAAACTCCTGACCTCAAGTGATCCGCCCACCTTAGCCTCTCAAATTGCTGGGATTACAGGCATGAGCCACTGCACCTGGCCTGTTTTTCCTTTTAGCTCAACAGTTTTTGCTTTACATATTTTGCAGCTCTGTTGTTTGGTGCATATACTTTGGGATTGTCATGTCATGATGAACTGAGACTTTTAACATTATGTAATATCCTTCTTTGTCTTGGGTAAATCTTTGGGGTCTGAAATGAATTTTATTTCATACCCTGTCTATATGTTTACTATTATTTATATGTTAATATGTATTTAACATAAAATATATACTGATTATATGTAATGACATATTATATATATATTGCTAATATATTTGAGTGTATGTAGTGTCTCTCTATATACTCTAATACTAATTATTTATTTATATGTTAATATGTATTTAATTTAACCTAAAATATATACTAATTATATGTAATGACATATTACATACATATTGCTAATATATTTGTGTGTATGTGATGTCTCTGTATATACTTGGATACTAATGTAGCCACTACTGCTTTCTTTTGCTTAATGTTTGCATGATATTACTTTTCTATCCTTCTACTTTCAACCTGACTCTACCATTATATTTAAAGTGAGTTTCTTGTAGATATCATATAGTTAGATCATGTTTTTTAACCAACTCTGCCAGTTTCTGTTTTTTAATTGGTACATTTATACCATTTAAATTTAATATAACTATTGCTACTTTAAAATCAAATCTGCCAACTTATTCTTCCCCTCTTTTATTTCTGTTTTCCTTTTCCTCTCCTATTTTCCTATAGATTATTTCAACATTTTTTAGAATTTCATTTTGATTTATACACAGTGTTTGTGAGTGTATCCCTTTGGGTAGCTGTTTTAGTTATTGCTCTAGGTATTACATTACATATATGCATCTACCTGTCTATCATATTATCGCAGGCTACTGGTGTCTCTACTTTATCGGTTTGAGTGGAGTATAGAAACCTTACCTTTCTTTATGTTCTTTTACACTTCTTCATTACAATATATTTATCTTAAATATTTCCTCTACGTACATTTAGAACTAATTCAGACAGTATTGTAATTATTGCTTCAATTGTTCAGCATAATTTGGAAGACTCAAGAGCAGAAGAAAATTCCATTTATCCATATTTTTGCTTACTATATTTTTTCTTCCTTTATTATGTTCCAAGATTCCTTTTTCTAAAAAAATTATTCTCTTTTCATTTAGAGAACTTCCTTATAGCATTCTTTTTGGGTATGGCAACTACTAATACATTCTCGTAGTTTTTCTTCATGTAAGAAAGTCTTGATTTCTCCTTTATTCCTAAAGGATAATTTTGCTGGATATAGAATTGTGGGTTAACAATTGTTTTCTTTCAGCACGCTGCTTCCTTCTGACCTGCATGGTTTCGGATGAGAAACCATTGTCATTCTGTTGGGAGAAAAGCTGAGTGTTGGGAGAGAAGCTGAGGCAGGGCTTGCATGTCTGCTGGACTTGCTGGCTCCTTGCTTCTAGCACTCCCATTATCTCAAGCAGTCATTCTCATTCACTTGATACACTGTTTCCTTTCAACCCCCACATCCTCACTACCTGTTTCTTTGAGCACCAATAAATAGCGTGGGCTCCCAGAGCTCAGGGCCTTTGCAGCCTCCACACTCGCCGTGGTGCACTGGTCCCACTTTCTCTCTCAAACTACCTTTTTCTCATTCCTCTGACCCCACTGGACTTCATCGCCCCTACAACCTGATGTTGGGTCTCATCACCCCAACATTCCTGGCTGCCCAACGTGGGATGATAAAGACCCCAGTGAAGGAATGCTAGAGCATGTGAAAGCAGAGGACACATTGTCAAAGGACACCGGAGGCTGTCTAAAAGAAGCTCGGCGGGAAAGCTGAGCTCTCGGAAGAACCAGGGTAACAATGGGACAAAGTGAAAGCAGACATTCTGCTTATTTAAATTTCTTAAGGCATTTATTATAAAGAGGGGGAGTGAAAGTTAGTACTCAGAATTTGTCACTCTTTAGTACAGTAAAGCAGTTTTGCCCATGGTTTCGTGAACAAGGGACTATGGAGTTGGATGAATGGGAGAGAATTCGAAGAGATTTTAAAAAGGCGTATAAAGAGGGAGCAGAAATTCCAGTTTCCGTTTGGTCATTGTGGGCACTAATAAAGGCAGCTCTTGAGCCATTTCAAACAGATGATGAGGCAGATTCAGATGACGAAGAGGAGGACGAGTGTAAAAAACTAGCTTCAGATTTGAGTGTGAGGAACAGCTACCAGAGGAGATTGAAGAAAAGAAAGGAAAACTAAAAAAAAGTATGTTTCACTAGCCCGTCGGCTCCACCTGCTGAATTAAGTGAATGGCCACCTCCTCTTTCTCCCGTTAATGGGTGACAAAATAAATTAGCTGAAAAACTTGCTGCTCCTGTAGTTGCAACATTAAAACCTGGAGCAATTGGTGGTGCTATACAAAATTCTATTCAAAAACTAGAGCCGAGGGAGACCTTGAAGCATGGCAATTTCCCATTATTATAATCCAGCAGGGAGGACAGAATATAGCTAATTGGGTCGCTTTTCCTTTTAAGTTACTAAAGGAATTTAAGCAAGCCATTAGTCAATACAGACCAAACTCTCCTTTTGTGCAAACTTTATTTAAAAATATGGCTCTTGATAATACATTAATACCATATGATTGGGATACTTTGACAAAATCTGTTCTCACTCCATCTCAGTACTTGCAGTTTAAAACCTGGAGGGCTGAGGAAGTACAAACTCAGGCAAGGGAAAACACACAAGCACAGCCACCTGTGCCTGTTTCCTTTGAACAGTTAATGGGAGTTGGCCCTAATTGGGGTCGATTAGAGAATCAAGCAGTAATGGAGGATGTTGCCATTGTTCAGCTGCGCTTTGTGTGCTTACAGGCATGGGAAAGGATAAATGTTACAGGAGAAAAATATCCTTCTTTCAGTTCTGTCCGACAAGGACCTAAAGAACCATATATTGATTTTATTGCTCAGCTCCAAGAGGCTGTATATAAAGCCATAACTGATAAAACGGCTCAGGATGTTGTAATATAGCTTCTTGCATACGATAATGCTAATGCAGACTGTCAAACTGCTACTAGACCCCTGAGAAGGAGGGCTCATTTAGCTGAATATATTAAGGCTTGCGATGGCATTGGAGGTAACTTACATAAGGCTACTCTTTTAGCTCAGGCTGTGGCTGGATAATGAGTAGGAAAGAATATGCCCCGTTTCTCAGGCTCTTGCTTTAATTGTGGGCAATTTGGACACACAAGAAAGGAAAGTAGAAAAGGAAATCAAAAGACAGAAAGTATTAACATCAATCAACAGAAAAGTCCCAGTGTATGTCCCCGATGTAAGAAAGGCAATCACTGGGCAAGTCAGTGTCATTCTTAATTTGGCAAAGATGGTCAACCTCTTTCGGGAAATGGGAAGGGGGCCCCGTCTTGAGCCCCTCAACAAACTGAGGCATACTTGGCACAGCCAGTGCCCTTACAAATGTACAACAGTTGTCCCCTGCCTCAGCAGGCAGTGCTGCTGTAGACCTCTACAGCACAATTCCTGTCTCCTTTCTTCCTGGGGAGCCACCAGAGAAGGTCCCCATGGGAGTTTGGGGACCCTTACCCTCAGGAACAGTTGGTCTATTACTTGGAAGGTCTAGACTAAATTTAAAAGGTGTTACTGTACATATGGGAATAACTGACTCTGATTATACTGGAGAAATTCAATTAGTTATTAGTTCCTCAACTCCGTGGTCTGCCTCCCAAGGAGAAAGAATTGCTCAGTTGTTGCTGTTACCTTACATAAAACTAGGAAGGAGCACAGTGAAAAGAACAGGAGGTTTTGGTAATACTAATCCAGCAGGAAAGGCTGTGTATTGGGTTAATCAAGTGTCTGATAAAAGATCTGTTTGCACAGTAACTATTCAGGGAAAAGATTTTGAAGGACTTGTAGATACTGGAGCTGATGTCTCTATTATTACTATAAATCAATGACCCCAGCACTGGCCTAAGCAAAAGGCATCCATTGCTATTGTTGGAGTAGGAGCCGCCTTGGAAGCTTTTCAGAGTTCTTTGATTTTACCATGTCAAGGGCCAGATGGTCAGGAAGGGACAATTCAGCCTGTCATTATACCTATTCCTGTCACTTTATGGGGTAGAGACTTATTGCAACAATGGGATGCTGAAATATCTATTCCTATGGTTCAATATAGTAATAATAGTAGACAAATGATGAAAAATATGGGATATCGCCTGGGAGAAGGACTAGGAAAAGATAAAAATGGCCAATCAGAAACTTTAGAATTAAAAGGGCAAACAGATTGGACCGGATTGAGGTGTCAATTTTAGGAGTGGCATTGTTGATCCTCCAGCTCCCATTCCTCTTGTTTGGCTAACTGCCAGACTGGATTGGGTGGAGCGATGGCCACTGAAACAGGAAAAACTGGAGGCTTTAAAAGAACTGGTGCAGGAACCATTGCAAAAGGGACATATAGAGCCTACTTTCTCCCTTTGGAATTCTCCTGTATTTGTCATTAAGAAAAAATCAGGGAAATGGAGAATGTTAACAGATTTAAGGGCTGTTAATGTTGTGACTCAACCCATGGGCATCCTACAACTGGGGCTGCCCTCCCCAACAATGATCCCAAAATACTGTCCTCTCATAGTGATAGATCTAAAGGATTGATTTTTTTTAATCATTCCTTTAGCTGCCCAAGAGTATGAAAAATTTGCTTTTACTGTTCCCACCATAAATAATTATCAATGGACAGATACCATTGGAAAGTACTACCACAAGGCATGCTAAATAGCCTGACTATTTGTCAAACTTACATTGGGAAAGCTATTCAGCCAGTTAGAGAACAGTTCAAAAAATGTTACATTATCCATTACATGGATGATATTCTGTGTGCAGCTGAAACTAGGGAAGAATTGATGTTGTGCTACAAACAGTTAGAAAAGGCTGTAAATGCAGCAGGGTTAATTATAGCCCCTGATAAAATCCAAACTTCGATTCCCTTTCAATATCTAGGAATGAAGGTAGAGCAAAGTGCTATTAAACCTCAAAAGGTTCAAATTCGAAGAGATAATTTAGAAAACTTAAATGATTTCCAAAAATTATTAGGGTACATTAATTGGATTCATCCAACTTTAGGCATTCCTACCTATGCTATGTCTCACCTCTTTTCTACTTTACAAGGTGATTCTAACCTTAATAGTAAACACTCCCTGTCCAAAGAAGCATTGAAGGAACTTCAATCAATTGAGGAAAAAATTCAGCAAGCACAAGTAGAACGGATTAACCTGATAACAGCCACTACAGTTTTTAGTTTTTCCTAATAAGCATTTGCCTACAGGAGTTATAGTTCAACAGGATGATCTGGTTGAGTGGCTTTTTCTACCTCACAATACAACCAAAATGCTCACTCTATACTTAGATCAAATTGCTGTGTTAGTAGGACAAGCGAGGCTGCGCACAACAAAGCTAATGGGATATGATCCAGATCAGATTATTGTTCCATTAACTAAACAACAAATTCAACAAGCCTATATTAATTCCAAGAATGGCAAGTTAATTTGGCCAGTTCTGTTGCCATTCTTGATAATCATTATCCTAAGTATAAAATCTTCCAGTTTCTAAAATTAACATCCTGGATATTGCCTTCTATTACTCAAAAAGCCCCTATTGAAGGGGCCATTACTGTTTTTACTGATGGATCTGGTAATGGAAAAGCCTCATTTGCAGGACCTCAACAGCAAGTTTTTCAAACTGACTTTGCTTCTGCTCAAAGGGCTGAACTTATGGCTGTGATAACAGTGTTAAAAACTTTTAAACAGCCAGTAAACATTGCTTCTGATTCAGCCTATGTAGTACAAGCCATGCAAAATATTGAATGTGCCTTAATTTGAAATGTGACTGATGAACAACTTAATCTTTTATTTCATTCTTTACAGCAAGTACTGCAACAAAGGCATTCACCTTTCTATATCACTCATATAAGAGCACATACTAACCTCCCTGGCCCTTTAAACTTAATAAAAGGGTAGATGCATTCATGTCTACAGCCTTTGCTGAGGCAGAAACATTTCATTCTTTAACCCATCTTAATGCTGTAAGCCTTAGAAAAAGATATGGTCTGTCATGGAAACAAGCTAAAGAAATTGTGTAACACTGTTCTGCCTGCCAAGCCCTGCATCTGCCACATTAAGGAACAGGAGTAACCCTAGAAGTTTATCTCCAAATTCCATCTGGCAGATGGATGTAACACATATTCCTGCTTTTGGAAAATTGTCCTTTGTTCATGTTTCAGTACATACCTATTTACATTTCATGTGGGCCACATGTCAAACAGGGGAAGCCACAGCTCATGTTAAAAGACATCTTTTATCTTACTTTTCAGTTATGGGAATCCCAGGAAAAATCAAAACTGTTAACAGCCCAGGATACTGTAGTAAAGCCATGGATACATTTTTTTCAACAATGGAATATTACCCATACTGTGGCTATTCCATATAACTTACAAGGACAAGCAATAGTGGAAAGAGCTAATCGTACTTTAAAAACTCAAATACAAAACAAAAGGGAGGGGACCAAGAATATAAGACACTACATATGCAACTGCATTTAGCTTTATTAACATTAAATTTTTTAAATTTACAAAAAGATCAACCCATGACTGCAGCTGAACAACACCTGACAGGACAAAAGGAAAATAAAAAGTCTGGACAAGATATATGGTGGAGGGATGTACATACATAGAGCTGGGAAAAAGGAAAGATAATTTTATGGGGAAGAGGATTTGCTTGTCTCTCTCCAGGTGACAATCAGGTGCCTATGTGGGTGCCCACCAAACATCTGAAGATCTATCATGAGCCACAGCATCTAGTGGACCCACCTGTACAGTGCAAATTGAAGGTTTAAGGATTGCTTTTAGGCCTTGATTTGCTTTCTCTGTGCCTTCTGTTAGATGGGGCCTGCTTCTCATTATCAATGGTAAGTTTTACCCCACGGTAATTAACCAAAGAGGCAGAAGGTGAGTTACAAATGCTTCAGCAATGGCATGCCTCCTGGCTACAGCCACAAAAGATTTTGCTTCTGTTTCAGTAGATTTACTAACATGGGGGTGAGGGCATGCTTGTGGTTTTGCAGGAGATGAACAAACTGTGCAGGTGCCCTCAAGATGTATATGACCACAGAACAGGAGAGTGAAAGGACCCATGGATCCCAATCATGGACCGGGTTCCCCCAGTATGAGCCATGCTGTGAGAAACTGAGAGGTGACAATGTGCTAGCAGCCCTCGCTGGCTCTCAGTGCCTCCTCGGCCTTGGCGTCCACTCTGGCCGTGCTGGAGGAGCCCTTCAGCCCGCCACTGCACGATGAAGGCCCCTCTCTAGGGCTGGCTGGGGCTGGAGCCGGCTCCCTCTGCTTGCTGGCAAGTGTGAAGACACAGGTGTGGGCGGGAGCTGGGGCTGGAGGCAGCACTCGCGGCCGGGGCGGTTTCCAGGTGAGCACGGGCTCCACAAGCCCGGCACTCGGCATGGCCGGCCAGTGCCTGCTGGGCTTGATTGGAGGCTGAATCCCCTGTGTGGACCACCATTCCCTCTTTGTGGGATCATTGGCCGTGATAGCAGGTCTGTCTCTTTCTCACTTCCCCTCTTTTCCTCTTGATTGTCTGGGAGGAGCTCCCTCCGGGCTGCTGGAGTGCCCGGGCTAGGTGCTGCAAAGTCCTGGCCAGTGTCAGTGAGAGGTGAAGCTGGCTGGGCTCCTGGGACGGATGGGGACTTGGAGAACTTTTCTGTCTAGCTAAAGGATTGTAAATGCACCAATCAGCACTCTGTTGTGTTTACAAACCTTTAGCTAGACACAGTGCTGCTGATTGGTGCATTTACAAACCTTTAGCTAGACACAATCAGCACTCTGTAAAATGGACCAATCAGCAGGATGTGGGTGGGGCCAGATGAGGGAATAAAAGCAGGCCACCCTAGCCAGCAGTGGCAACCAGCTTGGGTCCCCTTCCATGCTGTGGAAGCTTTGTTCTGTTGCTCTTTGCAATAAATCTTGCTGCTGCTCACTCTTTGGGTCCACACCGCCTTTATGAGCTGTAACACTCATGGTGAAGGTCTGCAGCTTCACTCCTGAGGTCAGCGACCACGAACCCACCAGGAGGAACGAATAACTCCAGACGCACCACCTTTAAGAGCTGTAACACTCACCGTGAAGGTCTACAGTTTCACTCCTGAAGTCAGTAAGACCATGAACCCACCAGTAGGAAGAGACTCTGGACACGTCTGAACATTAGAAGGAATAAACGCTGGACACATCATCTTTAAGAGCTGCAACACTCACTGCGAGGGTCCGCGGCTTCATTCTTGAAGTTGGCAAGACCAAGAACCCACAAATTCCGGACACAGAACTGTTGGAGTGCCAGGATTTTAGCTATAGATGCTTAACGGACCAATACTTTCTGACTGAACTCCTCTACCCTGAAAGCAAGAGATCTTAATAGGTAGGCAGGAGTATCATCGCCCCTATTCAGCATGAAGAAGTTACAGAAGACGGACCGTCATCCTTCTGCAACCCTTAGGATTAAGGGTCCTCTTGTAAAAGGGAAAAGGGAGATATGTAGGAAGCATTCAAACCAGAGTGACTCCATTTTGAATAAGGGCTAAGAAAAATGAAGCTGGATCACCAACCAGCAATTAAGGGCTGCACAGCCTGCAATTGCCTTGCTCAATTAATTTAAGAAAGAGGCCACCTTATACTAATAATAATGATAGCTGTGACAGTTTTTACGAAAAAGAGAAGGGGGGCATGTTGGGAGGAAAGCTGAGTGTTGGGAGAGAAGCTGAGGCAGGGCTTGCATGTCTGCTAGACTTGCTGGCTCCTTGCTTCTAGCACTGCCATATCTCAAGCAGCCATATGTTTCTCTTTCACTTGATACATTGTTTCCTTTCAACCCCCACATCCTCACCACCTGTTTCTTTGAGCGCCAATAAATAGCCTAGGCTCCCAAAGCTCCCGGCCTTTGCAGCCTCCACACTCGTGATGGCCCCCTGCTCCCACTTTCTCTCTCAAACTGTCTTTTTCTCATTCCTTTGACTCCACTGGACTTCATCGCCCCCATGACCTGGTGTTGGGTCTGATCACCCCAACACATTCAAATTATATTTCCGCTATGTATAAGACGTCTTTTCTGCCTTGCTGCTTTCAATATTTTTTTCTTTGCTATCAGTTTTCAGAAATTTAACTATGATGTGTCTCAGTGTGAAATTCTTTGAATGTATCCTGTTTGAGGCTCACTCACTTCTTGAATCTGTAGGCTTGTATGTTTTGCCAAATTTGGGAAGTTTTCAACCTGCCCTCTTTCTCCTTTCCTTCTTGAACCCTGACGTGACTGTTATATTTTTTGTTATAGTCCCATAAACTTCTGTTCATTTTTTCCCTATCTATGTTCTCTCTCTTGTTCAAATTAGGTAATTTTCATTATTCTAGGTTGCTGATATTTTCTCTTCTATCCTCTCTATTCTGCTGTTGAGCTTATCCATTTAATTTTAAAATTTCAACTGTTGTATTTTTCAGTTCCAAGTTTTCAATTTGGTTCTTCTTTATATTTTCTGTTTCTTTGCTAAAATTTCCTGCTTTTTAATTTGTTTCAAGTATGTTCATAATTGCTTGCAGAAGCCATTTATTTATTTTATTCGTGAGATGGAGTATCAGCCTGTCGCCCAGGCTGGTGGGCAGTGGCATGATCTCAGCTCACTGCAACCTCTGCCTCCTGGGTTCAAGCAGTTCTGCCTCAGCCACCAGGATACAGGGCTTCTCCATGTTGACCAGGCTGGTCTTGACCTCCTGGCCCCAAGTGATTTGTCCTCCTTGGCCTCCCAAAGTGCTGGGATTACAGGCATGGCCACTGTACCTGGCCTTGTCAGATAATTCTAATATTTGTATCATCTTGGTGTTGGCATCTATTGATTTTATTTTTAATTCAGCTTGAAATATTCCTGGTTCTTGGTATAAGGGGTAACTTTTTATTGAAATTGAACATTTTTGGTATTATGTTATGAGACTCTGGATCTTATTTAAACTCTGTTTTAGGTGGCTTCCTCTGACACCACTCTGGCAAGGGAAGAGGGGCACTGCCTCATTACTACCAGGTGGATTGTAAGAGTCCCGGCTCCCCACTTGGTCTCTCTTGACACTCATGAGGATTTCCTCCTTGCTAATGCTGGGTGGAGGTGGGAGTTCCAGTTCCCACCTAGGCCTCCACTCATACCTAACTGTCTCCGCTCCACATGGTCTCCGATGTCATAATGGTGGGGGATAACCTGATTACCAATGGGCAGTATTAAAGGTCCTGACTCTCCTCTAAGCCTCCTCTGACACCATCCTAGCCCATCCTAGCCAGGAAGAGGAGGGGCACCTTGTTATTGACAGGCTCCCATTGCAGTCTCTGTTTCTACCTTTGGTAGGTAAGCTGTCATTATCATCCACCAGAAATGAAAGTCTTGGTTCCCTACTCTGTCCCCTTTGATGTCACCCTGGAGAGCTATTGGGACACCCTGTTACAGCCTGGAGAGAGGATAGAAGTCTGGGCTTTCCACTTGGCCTTTGGTATCAGGAGAAGGGATAGGGCCACAGTCTTTTCTATGGTGTTTGCCCGCAGTAGAATAGTTATTTAAAAGTTTTCTGTCTTACTAGGCTGCCCCTTTCCTAGGTCTTTAGATGGAGAGAGCAGTGTTTTGTTAGGGCTTTTTATGTCTGTACCCATTGTTGTTTCTTAGTTGTCAGCTTCTTCAGCTTGAAGCCTGACATATATAAGGCAAAAAGAATACCCAAAGACCTTAGCATCATGTCATTTCTTGGACCCCAAGGTCCCTAACCCCTCTGTCTTATTTTCTCCTCCTTTCATAGCCTTATATATATTTTAATGTAATATATATAAAACAAGTATATCTACCTATCTTTCTGGAAGCTGACTGAATTTATTTTTAATCTGACCTGAAAATCTCCATTTTGAAGTTACTTTATATTTATTATATTTACTGACATATTTGGATATATTTTCACTATGTTATTGTATGTTATTTGTTCTACTTTTTCCCCATTTCCTTTTTTTCTTCCTTTGGGTCTATATTTGGCTTGATTAAGGCTGTTTTGTTTTAATTTTTAAACATTTTTTCTTTTACTATTACTCTTAAGTTTTTAACATGCATATTTGACTGAATACAGTCTCTTTGCTAATGAAATAAACATCTCTACTCTTCTAAAACAAAATGAGAACCTTAGAATGCATTAACTCCACTCAATCTCCTCACATTTTATTTGTTGTTGCTGTTCAATATTGTACCTCCTCCTTATCCAAATTATACATCGTTATTACTGTTTCATACAGTCGATAATTGTTTGGCTTTAACCACATTTTCTAATTTCTTTATAAGCAATTTCTTCTTGAATCTTAGTCCTGCCGTTGGAGTTCATTTTTCTTTCTGAAGTATATTCATTAGAATTTCTTTTGGTGAGGGTCTATTGATGAAACTTTTAGTTTTCATTTGTCTGAAAATGTCTATTTTGCCCTTGTTCTTGATAGATCGTTTTGCTATGCTTCACAATTCTAAGTTGACAATTACTTTCAGCACTTTGAAGATACTATTTTGTTGTCTTGTGTATTTTATTGTTGCTGTGGAGATGCATGCTATCAGTTTAATTGTTTTTCCTTTTTAGATAATCTATCTTTTCTCTCTGGTTGCTTTAAATTATTATTATTATTATTTTATTTAACAGTGATGTGTTTAGATGTGGAATTTCTTTCTTTTAAAAATTCTATTAGAGGATTTATGTTTTCTGAATTTGGAGATTTATAGCTTTTATAATTCTGAAAATTCTCTGCTAATAGCTCTTTGAATATTGATTACTGGCAAGTGCAAAAACACCCAGAGCTGTTGAAGCATTAGCATCCATTACAGTTATGCTCTCTTCTTCTTTTTCATTTTTTGATCTCTGGAGATTTCCTCTTCTGTCTTGCTGGCTGTTATCTTATACATCAAAAAGATTAAAAATAAACCTACAGAATTTGTAGGTATTTTCTAGCAGAAGATTTTTCAGGAGATCTAGTGCTCCAGATTACCTGAAATGGAAGTCCAAAGGTATTCTCATCCTTTCATTTGTCTCTGAGACTGTGTATGTATGACATTATTGTACATAACATTTGAGCATTAAGTCTAAGATAACATTAAGAGTTACAGTTTAAGTCTCATTGAGGTTATTCAGCTGGTAGCAACTGGCACCTGTTCCCTTGAAGATAAACCCAGGGTGAGGGCTGGAGAGAGGTAGTAAGGAGTCAAGTGAGCAGAGTTTGCTTACTCTTTAGTTTTTCAATCTCTTATTCATTTCCTGACATTTGCTAGCTGTGTGTTGGACACATTTCTTGAAGTCTTTCAACCTTAGTTTCATCATCTGTCTAATGAAGAAAATAGCACAATTTTGTAGGGCTGCTATAGAATTAAATGAGATGGCATGTGTAAAATGCTTGGTTCAGTGGCCAGCTCAAAAAAGATGTTGAAGAAATGTTAGTTCCTCCTTTTCCCTTAGTAGCATTCGCGCCCCCTCCCCACTTTTTTTTTTTGCCTGTCTTCATTTGCTAGCCAGCATTTAGATAAAATTGAACTAGGATTAGGTGGAAGAGATACTAGGTAGTGGAAGGAAACGTAGCGGTTGATGAAAAGAGCTAGACGAGGAGAGCCCCCGTAATATAGGAAAGAAAAGAGGGACGTTGATTTCCAGACCCATGAGGCAACCATTCACTGGTAATTTGGGGGCACGTAATCAAAGACCACCTTCCTTTGTGTCACCTGAAATAGGCTGGCCATTCTTCTGTTTTTCAGCAATATCTCAATCTCATACAATTTTAGTTTATATACAATTCTTTAAAAGCAGGACTCAAAGGGAAAAAGGAGAGGATGGGAATGAAGAGTCCAGACCTAATTCATAACTAAGAGAAAATAGGATATCATTCCCGCTGCTTAGAATTAATGGCGTATAGATTTGATGACATAAAAAATGTTTCTGGAATTTCTTTAACTGGAAAAATATGTTTTCAGAGGAATAACTTGTTATCTGCACACTATTGGCTTTTGTTTTAGATCAAAAGGCCCAAATCTATGTTAACAGGCAGTTTAAATGAAAACAAGATATACATCTATTTAGTGTAGTATATGCTACAGTATTAAGATTAATACAAAGGATTAAAAGTAGAATTTCCATCTCAATTCTTAATTTACGAGTTTCAGAGTGATAGAGTTAGATTTTATAGTAATTTATACACACTTGCTTCCTGGTTTAATTTTACCCATATATTACTGATCCTAATTCAAATGCCAGAGTCTTAGATTAAGAACCCAGAGAGGACTTAAATTATGGGGCTTTTGCTGTTTTTCACTTGCCTGATTTACCAATTGCAGTAAAGCATGAATTATAGCCTTGCTAGTCTCTGGAAGACCATGACTAATACTGGAAATAATAATTGTTGCTGCCCTTAAATCAGAAGAAACAGCATAAAAGCAGTAACTGATTTGGGATACGGAAGCTAGATTTATTTCTGTTGGAGTGAGCGTGAAAAATAGGTACTTTGAATATAGTTTAGGGGAAAAGATGTAGGATTGGTTTTGTGATGATCAGTCTACTGTTGTTGTTCAAGAGGGACTCTGAGAGACCATATAGAGAGGAGAGATCATTTTGAAAACTGGGGAGAACGGGGAAAAAAAGGACAGGATCTGTGTGTAATTCAGAGGATGTCAGGATCCAGCTCAATTTGTTAGTATATTTTTATTAGTACATCACTCAAAAAAACAGGATTACTGTTTTAGAATCTTTATTTCTCATATGGCTTCTCAACTATGAAACAATCTTAAATATCAGTATTAGGTATATTAACATATTTAGTTAGAACTGTGTTCTGGTGAATGTAGTATAGAATGAGGATTATTACAAGCTGTGTGAAAATTTTAAGTAATTTATGTGCAAAAGAGTTGAGTCTGAAGAGCATTGGTCTAATGTGTTCCTAGTAAGTAGGCCTCCAGGCCTTTCCTGCCATGTCCCTCAGTCAAGCCTCAGGAAAATAACCTTTCTCATTTCTCTTCCTAGCCCCTCTCTATAGCAATGCACTCTTTGGTCACTTACCATAAAGGCATCAAATCTACTATATTGAGGGGAGGGTTCAATTATAATCTAATTAAAAGCCATTTACAGATACAGAGAATCTTGACAGAGTCCAGCCTGAGTAGTTAGATGTCTCTCATTCTATGGTGATTGATCTAGAGAAACTTTGAAATCAAGAAATTTATGTATTTAGTAAGATACAAAGAACAAATTCTTTTTTTTTTTTTTAAACAAAGTTGTTGCTATAGTTATCTACTTCCCCATTCATCATCAGCAGAAATGCCAAATTCCTTTCTCAGCATAGTGGTTGAGGTCAGGCTCTGAAATTCGTGATTTCATATCATGTGCTACCAGTTATTAGCTATGTGATCTTGGTCAAATTACTTAGCTTCTCTGTGCCTGTTTTTTCTATAGTATATAGATGATAATGTTTTCTGCTTCATAGGGTTGTCGTCAGCTTTAAATGTGATTAATATAAGTAAACACTTCACACAGTGTCTAGTATTTAGTGAATGCTCAGTAAAAGTTAGCTATTATAACTAACCCTATCTTGGAATGACAAATGACAGCAAGCAGTTAATATCTAACTATAATCAGTACTTTGTCATCTCAACAAACACTATTCTGATGCAATAACATACCTTGATGAAAGCAGCACCTCCATTTAACCATTACGTTAGGAATAGCAGAGGCACAATTTAATTTTACTAATCATTTTTTGGACATTAATCAACGGCCAATCAACTGCATATCTAAACAGACCTACTTTATGTATTATTTTCTCATATTAAAACAAATCCTTTAACAAACCATACAGACTTCAGCTGTTAAAGATATCTGTTCTGCCTTTTTTTTCTTTTTTTGAGATGGGGGTCTCACTCTGTCCGCCAGGATGGAGTGCAGTGGCACGACAGAGACCCAGGGTCTCTCTGTGGTGCCCAGGCTGGTCTTGAACTCCTGGCCTCAAGTGATCCTCCTCCCTCAGCCTCCCAAGTTACTGGGATTACAGATGTGAGCCACCATGCCCAGATTGTTAAAGGGGTCTGAAAAAAAGATGGTAACTCTAAAACAGGAAGAAATACTAGAAATGGTGTAAAACTGAGTTTTCCTAATGAAATTATATGTGAGGCAATATTAGCTAAGTAATCCTATTGCCAGAATAGCTGACATTCTAGTTTTTTTTTTTTTTTTTACTTTTAGTCATTCTTTTCTGTGACATTTTGAGTAAAACATGTTATTTATTAGTGTTAATCATGATTCTTTCCTCTAATATTGAAAATTCTGCTATGTCTGTAAGTGTATATATTTTTTAATACCAAGGACAATTGGGGTGGTAGGACACCCAGGGCAATGTGGGGTGGTAGGACAAGTCAATGAAAATGAATTCCTTGTTCAGTAAATTCTATTTTATAGTAAACTTTTTAGAAACATAGCAATTGTGTTAAGTTAGGGTTACCACTGTAAATATTCAATGACAGTGTGTATGATTACAGGGGAAATCGGAAAATATGTTCTCCTCCCAACACTTTGACTGCAGCTTGCGTGTTGCAGCTAGAAATAGAGCAAGGGGTTGTTACAGAGAATGCTTCTTCAGTAATTCCTTGTGGCATGCATTTAGCTCTCTGCCCTCACGGTTAGAGACCTCCATCCTTTTGCCAGCTGCTGTGTTCAGTTGTCTGGGTTATTTTGGGTGGCAGTGGGTTGATCCTAGGGGGAAATGATTGCATATCTTTGCATTTTAAAATGTTCTATACAAATGTGTTATGAAAGATTTGGGAACCATGGGGAATTAGTTTTTCTAAACAGTTTGTGTTTGAGTTCTGGGGTATTCACCAGGCTGTAAAATTCAGAAGCCTGCAGAATGTAGTAAAGAAACCAATCCTTTGTTAGTTTCAAATTCCTGCTCTGAGCAGCACAGTGAGAAATGGAATGTTATGGATACTTTGCAGTAAAACATTTGGATCTCCAGACATCCTATGGGGAAAGGGGGAAAAGGGGATGTGAGTGGAATGATAGATGGTACAATCAATTGGATTGGCAGCTTATTAGCCAAAGCAATGGATTGATGTGATCCTGGAGAGAGCTCTAGTCCCATTATCAGGGCTCTGCTTAAGTCTTGTCATGTGTTAAATATTTTAATCAATTATTTGGATGAAACATGGAAAACATGCTTGCCAGATTTAAGGGTGCCATAAAGATGAATGCACTGGATCCAGAATCATGATACAAAAAGAGGCTGGCTGACTGGTCCTATGGACCAAAATGATGAAATTTAATAGGGATACAAGAAGGGCCTATATTTAGGAAGGAGGATGTATTTATTGGCTGAATAATTGTTCATATTTATAAACTTCCAATTCTATAATAAGTGATCTAGCCAGAAAATTGACTCTAATATGAAGCTGTTGAATTCTGGGGGTATTTTGATTTGTGGACGTGGAGAAAGTGGTAGAGAGCAATACCTCCAGAGAGCCTAAAAAGTGTAGCATAGGGAAAAATTATAACCCTTATTACCTTGAGTTATTTTTAAATAAAAGTTTAATTTTAAGAAACCAAAATTATATGCTCCTTGCCCAAATGTTCCATCAAGAAAACAAGCTTAAATATTTCATTCATGCCAGAGTAAACTTTGAGGTTTCTTTACTCCTGTGTAACCTTGGGCAAGTCACCTAATCCTGTTTAAGACTCACTTTCCTCATTTAGAAATATATGCTCATAGTAAAAAAGAATTAACAGTACAAAGGAACGTACAATGAAAATTAAGTCTGCCATGATCCCAATTCCTAGTTCCTTTCCCCAGACTTTTTTTTTTTTTTTGGTGAATTCTTCCAGAGATGGCCTAGGCATATATGTGTATAAATTTTCTTTCTAACAAAACACATAATATGTACAGGATTTCCCTCCTGTGATTCGTTTGCCTAGCATGGAGGTTAAAATCATAGATTCTGAAACCACATTATCTGGATTCAAATCTCAGCTCTGCCACTTGACTGTGTGACTTGGGCAAGTTACTCTGTGCCTGCAGGGCTGACTTAAACATTAGGCACGGTAGGCACAGTGCCTAGGGCCTGTTACAAACTTTTAGGAGCCCACAAACCTGTTTAATTTTAGGAGCTCATGAAAGTGTTTTCTTTTAAAATCAGGAGGAAAAAATGAATATTAAATAATGAATATATAATAATGAATTCAGCTCAGATTATATTTGTTTTTATATACCAAATCAATTGTAAAATACAATTTTTAATTTATTTTAAGAGACGGGGTCTTGCTATGTTGTGCAGTCTGGAGTGCAGTGGCTATTCACAGGTGCGATCATAGCATACTACAGTCTTTTTTTTTTTCCTCTATGAAATGTATTTTTTATTCAACTGACAAGCACTTTTCTATAGCTGCACTTGTGGAACATCACATGGCAAAAACAGGAGTTTTTTCTCTAGACTTTTTTTTTTCTTTTTAACCTTATTAAAAATGAGACTGGTCCAAACATGAGTTCACAGACTCTAGGAAAGGCCAGGTTGCATCATGGGACTCCATCTCCATCAGGATAATCTCACAAAATGTGAGATCACTGTGGTGGTTCTGCATTGGGAGTCACCGCCACTTGGATGGAGACAGCCCTTCTTCTTAGAACCTAGGCCCTGCTGCTGGGCTTTCTTGGCCCCTCAACAGTACCTAGCTTCGGCGGCCATCACCCTCTGAGAAGCTCAGCGAATAACCACTTTTCCGCTCTGGCCTCGCTTTGGGAAACGCATACTACAGTCTTAAACTCCTGGGCTTTCTCTTGACTCAGCCCTCTGGGTAGCTGGGACTACAGACATGTGCCGCCTCACCTGGTGGCTATTAATATTTTTTTTTAATGCAGGAATGATCCCATAAAGGCCAAAGTGACCAGGGCCAATGGAAATCATAATTTGGCCTGGCATGCCTGGGTTTCCTCACCTGTGTAATGGAGACAATAAAAGTGCGTACTTCATAGAGTTTTAACGAAAAATATCTGAGTTAATATTTGGAAAGTTGATAATACTTGGTGCAAACTAATTTCTATATGTTTATTAAGCAAAATAACATCTTAAAATAGGCAAATTATAGACATAGTAAAAAGTTCAAGCGGTACTGAAAAAATATACAATGAAAAAGAAATCTTTTTTAATTGCAGATCCCCAGCCCTTCAGTTTCCTTCTTCAGAAGTAGCCACTGTGACAATTTTTCAGATATCTTCTAGAGATTGCTTATACAAACTGTATCCTGTTTGTTGGGCATTCAGTTGTTTCCAGCCTTTGCTGTTGCAAACAATGCTGCAATAAATATCTGTGTACATGTCATGTGCAAATACTGGAGTAGGTTAAAACCCCTGAAATATAATTGTTGAGTCAATTATTTTAAATTGTGATAGATATTGCTAGATTGATCTCCATGCTGCTTGTACCAATTTAAACTCACATTACAGGCAACCTACAGAATGGGAGAAAATTTTTGCAATCTACTCATCTGACAAAGGGCTGATATCCAGAACCTATAAAGAACTCAAACAAATTTACAAGAAAAAAAAAAAACCATCAAAAAGTGGGCAAAGGATATGAACAAACACTTCTCAAAAGAAGACATTCATACAGCCAACAGACACATGAAAAAATGCTCATCACTGGCCATCAGAGAAATGCAAATCAAAACCACAATGAGATACCTTGTAAACTAGTTCAACCATTGTGGAAAACAGTGTGGTGATTCCTCAAGGATCTAGAACTAGAAATACCATTTGACCCAGCCATCCCATTACTGGGGATATACCCAAAGGATTATAAGTCATGCTGCTATAAAGACACATGCACACACATGTTTATTCCAGCACTATTCACAATAGCAACGACTTGGAATCAACCCAAATGTCCATCAGTGACAGACTGGATTAAGAAAATGTGGCACATATACACCATGGAATACTATGCAGTCATAAAAAAGGATGAGTTCATGTCCTTTGTAGGGACATAGATGCAGCTGGAAACCATTCTCAGCAAACTATTACAAGAACAGAAAACCAAATACTGCATGTTCTCACTCATAGGTGGGAATTGAACAATGAGATCACTTGGACACAGGAAGGGGAGCATCACACACTGGGTCCTATTGTGGAGAGGGGGTAGGGGAGAGGAATAGCATTAGGAGATACACCTAATGTAAATGACGAGTTAATGGGTGCAGCACACCAACATGGCACATGCATACATATGTAAGAAACCTGCATGTTGTGCACATGTACCCTAGATCTTAAAGTATAATAAAAAAAAAAAAAAAAAAAAAAAAGGAAATGTGGGGCCGGGCACTGTGGCTCATGCCTGTAATCCCAGCACTTTGGGAGGCTGAGGCGGGCAGATCTCTTGAGCCCAGGAGTTTGAGATCAGCCTGGCCAACATAGGGAGACCCCTTGTCTCTACAAAAACAGTGCAGTAATTAGCTGGGCATGGTGGCTTGTGCCTGTAGTCCCAGCTACCAGGGAGACTGAGGTGGGAGGATTGCTTGAGCCTGGAAGATGGAGGTTGCAGTGAGCTGTGTTCATGCCAGGCACTCTAACCTTGGCAACAGAGGGAGACCTTGTCTCAAAAAAATAACCCAGAAAGAAGCAGAAGGAGAAGAAGAAGAAATAATGTGGGAGAGTGTCTGTTTTCCCACACCCTTCAGAAAAATAGTTACTAAATTTTTGGATCTTTGGCAATTTGATAGGTAAAAATGGCATATTTTTGTAAACATGTGTTTCTTTCATTATGAGTAAACTTCAGCAATTTTCATATTCTAAAAGCAATTTCTGGCTGGGCGTGGTGGCTCACACCTGTAATTCCAGCACTTTAGGAGGCTGAGGCGGGAGGATCACCTGAGGTCAGGAATTGGAGACCAGCCTGGCCAACATGGTGAAACCCCATCTCTACTAAAATACAAAAATTAGCCTGGCATGGTGGCCCATGCCTGTAATCCCAGCTACTCGGGAGGCTGAGGCAGGAGAATCGCTTGAACCCAGGAGGCATAGGTTGCAGTGAGCTGAGATTGTGCCACTGCACTCCAGCCTGGGCAACAGTGTAAGACTTTGTCTCAAAACAAACAAACAAACAAAAAAAATGCAATTTCTGGCTGGGTGCAGTGACTCACACCTGTGATCCCAGCACTTTGGGGGGATGAAGTGGGAAGATTGTTTGAAGCCAGGAGTTTGAGATCAGCCTTGCCAACATAGCAAGACCCTGTCTCTACAAAAAAATATGAAAATTAGCCAGGCATGTGGCACGGGCCTATAGTCCCAGCTACTAGATCACCTGAACCTGGGAAGTGGAGACTGCAGTGAGCTGTGATCATGCCACTGCACTCCAGCCTGGGCAACAGAGGGAGACTCTATCTCTAAGAAAAATAAAAATACCTGTAATCCCAGAATTTGGGGAGGCAGAGGTGGGTGGATTGCCTGAGCTCAGGAATCCGAGACCAACCTGGGTAATATGGTGAAACTCCATCTCTCATAAATAAATAAATAAATAAAAATAAAAACAATTTCTTTTTCTTCCTGTGAACTGTCAGTCCATTTCTTTTGCCTATTTTGCTATTGGTCTTTTTCTTTTGGGGTTGTAAGAGCTCTTTATTTATTAAAAACTTTAGTGCTGCATCTGTGGTATGAATTGCCAATATTTGCCCAGCTTTTCTTTACACATTGGTTATAGTGTTTTTTTCCATGCAAACCACTTAAGTATTTTATTCACTCAAATTTGTCAGTCTTTTCTTCATGGTTTTGGATTTCATATCTTCCTTTGCAAAGAGCTCTATGATGTTGTTATTAAAAATCCTTCCATGTTATTTTTATGATTAAAAAAATGTTTAAGTCTTTCATGCATCTAGAATTATTTTGAGGTAAGAAGTTTTTTTTTTCCTTGGAGAAAATTTTAATTTTTAGTCTAGTCAAATGTATCAAAATCGTCCTTATGACTTTTGGCATTTTGTGTTGTGTTGAAATGGACATTCCTTGTCTTAAGGTCATAAATATATCCAACTAATTTAAAAATACATTTTAGTTTCTTAAGAATCCCTTAATCCCATCTGGAATTTGTTTTGGTGCAAGGAATGTTGTAGGTATCCAACCTATGTCTCGCCAGTTGTCACTCTGTCGTTTGTTGAATACATCCTTTTCCCCCACTGATTTGAAATGTGGCTTTTATTACTAAAGTCTCACATATATATTTGGCTTTATTTCTGGACTGTATTCTGTTCCGTTGCTATGTGTTTCTGTTTGTTTATGCATCAGTATCAAACTTTTTAAAATAACATAATGGTAAGTAAGTATGTATCTATTCTTAGTTTATAAAGAGTATTTTAAATCAGAAATGGATGTTGAATTTTTTCAAATGCCTTTTCAGCACCTATGAAGATGATCACATTATTTTTTCTTCTTTGTTCTATTAATATAGTAAATTATATTAACAAATTTCCTAACATTAAAATAAATTTGACTTCCAGAAATAGAACTACTTGGTAATTGGTGTGTTATTCCTCCCATGGGCTAATTCTGCTTATATTTTGTACAGGATTTTTGCATTGATATTCATGAGTGAGATTGAGCTATGGCTTTCATTGAACTTTGAAGAAAATAATTTGTATTCTTCTCTGTGCTGTGGAGCAGGTGTGGTAACATTGAAGTTATTCAATGCTTGAGTATTTGGTAGAACTTATCTGAAACTTCTGAGCCTCATTTATTTTGCAGGGTACTCTTTGACAGCATTTTTCAAAATAATTTAGAATAATTGGTTGTTTATTTCAATCACTCTTGAGTAAATTTTTTTCTTTCATTTTTCCTTTTGTGTAGCTTTTGTTATGTTTTTCCAATGAATTGAGTTAATTTTGATGATTCACATTTTCATAGGAAATAGTCCATTTCACCCAGGTTTGAAAATGTATTTGTATAGAGTTGTGCAAATTCTTGTATAATTCTTTTGATTTCATCTGTCTATGGTTACTCCTCTATTTTGAATTTTGTGATTGTTCTCTTTATTCCTTGAAACCAAGTTTTATTGTTTGATTGACTGAGACAATATTGATTGATTGAGGCAAATATTGCACTCTTTTGCCCAGGCCGGAGTGCAGTGGCACAATCATGGCTCACTGCAGCCTCGACCTCCCTGGCTCAGGTGATCCTCCCATCTCAGCCTCCTCAGTAGCTGGGACCACAGGCATGTGCCACCACACCCGGCTAATTTTAAAAAAAAATTTTTTGTAGAGATGGAGTCTCACTGTGTTGCCCAGGGTGGTCTTGAACTCCTAGGATCAAGCTATCCTCCTGCCTCAGCCTCCCAAAGTGCTGGGATTATAGACGTGAGCCACTGCACCTAGCCTGAAACCAAGTTTTAAAAACAGCTTTATTGAGATGTAATTCACAAATCATACAATTCATGTATTTAAAGAGTACAATTCAATGGTTTTAGTGTTCACAGAGAAATGGAACCATTACCGCAATCAATTTTAGGACATGTTCTACATCCCGAAAGAAATCCTGTATCCATTAGTGGTCATTCCTAATTCCCCTCCGAAGCCCTGAGGCCTAGACAACCATTAATATCTTTCTGTCTTTGTAGACTTGCCTATTTTGAACATTTTATATAAATGGAATCATATAATACATAGTCTTCTGTGACTGATTTCTTTCACTTAGCATAATGTTTTCAAAGTTCAGCCATGTTGTTATAAAGTCAGTTTTAAAATGTAGATTTAGTGTGTTTTTTATAATGTGCCTTCAGTCTACTATTTGTATTAATTTGCTAGGGCTGCCATTACAAAATACCACAAACTCGGTGGCTTGAACAACAGAAATTTGTGTCTCACAATTCTGGAGGCGGGTTTGGTTTAATCTGAGGCCTGTCTCCTTAGCTTCCCTGTGTCCTCACATGGTCTTCCCTCTGTCTATGTGTCTTTGTCCTGATCTCTTCCTCTTTCAATAAGAACACCAGTCATATTGGATCGGGGCCATCCTAATGACCCCATTTTAACTTAATTGCCTCTTTAGAGGTCCTATTTCCAAATAGCGTTACATTCTGAACTATTGGTGGTTAGGACTTCAACATGTCAATTTTGGAAGGAGACAATTCAGTCCGTAACACCACCGTAAAAAAAATCAAGCCTGTATAGCCTAGTCTGTTTCTACACATATTTTTGATCAATTTGGCCTGTTAGTCAAACTAGTTTGTGTGTATGTGTTTGTGTATGTGTATAAAGAATCTGTCTCATCAGTCCAGCAGGTCTAATTTTTAATTTCTTTTCGGATTACAAAATTAATGTGTACATTATACAAGATTCATAAACATGTAAATTGAAAAGTGAAAGTGCTTCATAGCCCCCACTGTTAACAGTTTACAGCTTATTCCTCTAATTTTTCTTTCTTATGTACAGACACCAACAATGAAAATGGGATCATATTCAACATGGCACTGCACAGCATACTTTTTCCACTTACTGTGTAAGCACATCTTTCCATGTGGGTACTTAAGAATATCTGTGTGTGTGTGTGTGTGTGTGTGTGTGTGTATAACATTTCATTCTGTGCATATACCATACCTTATTTAAATATTTCTCTGTTGATGAATATTTGGATTGCTACCAACTTTTAGCTATTGCAGAAAACTACAAACAATACTGCAATGAATATCCTTGTGTATGCATCTTTGTGCAGTTATGGCATTCCGTAGAATAATTTCCTGCAAGCCAAAAGCTCTATCAGAGGTTATGAACATTTAAAATTTTAATAAATACTGCCACATTTCACAGTGGCTTTTAACTTGATGACAGTTCCTGCAAAAGATGGAGCATGTTCACAGAGACTGCTTTTCCTCCTGATGAATCTATAAGTTGTTTAGAGGGCCATAGTGGACCCTCTTCTGTCCTGTCTTTTATAGAGGCCCATTCTGGGTAATTTTTATATTCATTTTAGGAAAATGCTGATCTAAAATGATCTTTTAAACTTTACCCATTAGACTTTCTTTAAAATTTAATGAAAAACATACTACTGATATTGAAAAAAAACCCTATATATTTGGCATTACATTGTTTGATGCAAATCTTTTTTGTTTTCCTTTTTGGTCTTCTCTGCTAACAGCTTGCATATGACTCATTTCCATCTCAGCAATAGGATTATGAGTTATGATTAAGGCAATTCTCCTTTTCCATTAAAGATAATGAACTCACTCATGGATACGTTTTATAAAATATGTTTACAATGATATTGTAACATAATATTGAAAGAATGTAATTATCCTATATATTATGTGCAATATAGTTCTATTCAAAATGCGTTTACTTAGCACAAAGGTTACATCTTGGAACTATGATTTTTGTTTTGAAATTAGCCCTCCACTTTATAACATTCATGTTACAGTGTATTCATTCATGATCTATGCTGTGATCTTCATACTTATGAATATGTAAAATTTCTATTAAATATAAATATACTTTCAACCCAATGTATAATACATTATACTGCCACTGGCATGAGATACGGGCAAGGGGACTGTTCCAGTCTATCATTGCATCTTGTTTTCCTCTTTTCTTGTTACCATGCCAGCGATCTAACAGTTTGGTTGTCACTGTAAACTCCTGGGATTAGCCTTCTACTTCAAATCAACAAAGCCAGCATTATCCAATTACAGCCTAAGAATGGCCTAATCTTCAAAACCAGCTGCCATAAGATAGCACAGGCATCCCTTTAATCAAAATTATCACATCATCTCATTCTTTCATTTTTGCCCATGGAAATGCTTAGCAAGAATACAATAAATATCTACATTTCGCATCAGTTAGTTAATAACTCCTCCCAGCATTTTGACACAATGGAGCATAACACTAAATACAGAGAGAACTTGCTTCAAAATGCCATTTCAAATATGTTCTTTTTCTGCTTTTTAAAAACTGTTGTCGCTTTGAGTTTTCCTAATGAAAACTAAAGTTGTGTTCAGACTCCCTTGTTTTCTTTTTCTTTGTCTCTACTTGAAAAAAAAAACTATTCTTTTACTGCTTAACATAGTAATGCATGCTCATTATAAGACAAAACAAAATAAAAAATAGCAATATAGAACATACAGTGGAAGTAGGTTGCAATCTTATCCTTCAAAGATAATCACTGTTAAGAGTGGGTCTATATTTTCTAGCCATTTTTGCATGCTTATCTCAACATATATATGTTATTTTAATTATTCATATACAATAGATACATAAGGTTTTCCATTCTTTGCTCCCCTCTCTTTTTCAACTTATTTTTCTAAGAAGTAATTATTTCAAATGGAGAGACAAGAATAAAAAATATAACAAATGCCTTGGTATCCACCACCCATCTTTATAAAATCTTAGCATGTTTTATTATTTTAAAAACTATCAATAAATTCGGTATTGATGGGACATATATCAAAATAATAAGAGCCATTTGTGAAAAACCCACACCCAATATCATACTGAATGGGCAAAAACTGGAAGCATTCCCTTTGAAAACTGGCACAAGACAGGGATGCCCTCTCTCACCACTCCTATTCAACATAGTGTTGGAAATTCTGGCCAGAGCAATCAGGCAGGAGAAAGAAATAAAGAGTATTCAGTTAGGAAAAGAGGAAGTCAAATTGTCCCTGTTTGCAGATGACATCATTGTATATTTAGAAAACCCCATGGAAGTCAAATTGTCCCTGTTTGCAGATGACATCATTGTATATTTAGAAAACCCCATGGTCTCAGTCCAAAATCTCCTTAAGCTGATAAGCAACTTCAGCAAAGTCTCAGAATACAAAATCAGTGTGCAAAAATCACAAGCATTCTTATACACCAATAACAGAGAGCCATGTCATGAGTGAACTCCCATTCACAATTGCTTCAAAGAGAATAAAATACCTAGGAATCCCACTTACAAGGGATGTGAAGGACCTCTTCAAGAAGAACTACAAACCGCTGCTCAACGAAATAAAAGAGGACAAAAACAAATGGAAGAACATTCCATGCTCATGGATAGGAAGAATCAATATTGTGAAAATGGCCATACTGCCCAAGGTAATTTATAGATTCAATGCCATCCCCATCAAGCTACCAATGAGTTTCTTCACAGAATTGGAAAAAACTGCTTTAAAGTTCATATGGAACCAAAAAAGACCCCGCATTGCCAAGACAAGCCTAAGCCAAAAGAACAAAGCTGGAGTCATCATGCTACCTGACTTCAAACTATACTACAAGGCTACAGTAACCAAAACAGCATGGTACTGCTACCAAAAGAGAGATATAGACCAAAGAAACAGAACAGAGCCCTCAGAAATAATACCACACATCTACAACCATCTGATCTTTGATAAACCTGACAAAAACAAGAAATGGGGAAAAGACTCCCTATTTAATAAATGGTGCTGGGAAAACTGGCTAGCCATATGTAGAAAGCTGAAACTGGATACCTTCCTTATACCTTATACAAAAGTTAATTCAAGATGGATTAAAGACTTAAATGTTAGACCTAAAACCATAAAAACCCTAGAAGAAAACCTAGGCAATACCATTCAGGACATAGGCATGGGCAAGGACTTCATGTCTAAAACACCAAAAGCAATGGCAACAAAAGCCAAAATTGACAAATGGGATATAATTAAAGAGCTTCTGCACAGCAAAGGAAACTACCATCAGAGTGAACAGGCAACCTAGAGAATGGGAGAAAATTTTTGCAATCTACTCATCTGACAAAGGGCTAATATCCAGAATCTACAAAGAACTCAAACAAATTTACAAGAAAAAACCCCATCAAAAAGTGGGCAAAGGATATGAACAGACACATTTCAAAAGAAGACATTTATGGAGCCAACAGACACATGAAAAAATGCTCATCATCACTGGCCATCAGAGAAATACAAATCAAAACCACAATGAGATACCATCTCACACCAGTTAGAATGGTGATCATTAAAAAGTCAGGAAACAACAGGTGCTGGAGAGGATGTGGAGAAATAGGTACACTTTTACACTGTTGGTGGGACTGTAAGCTAGTTCAACCATTGTGGAAGACAGTGTGGCGATTCCTCAAGGATCTAGAACCAGAAATACCATTTGACTCAGCCATCCCATTACTGGCTATATACCCAAAGGATTACAAATCATGCTGCTATAAAGACACATGCACACATATGTTTATTGCAGCACTATTCACAATAGCAAAGACTTGGAACCAACCCAAATGTCCATCAATGATAGACTGAATTAAGAGAATGTGGCACATATACACCATGGAATGCTATGCAGCCAAAAAAAAGGATGAGTTCATGTCCTTTGTAGGGGCATGGATGAAGCTGGAAACCATTATTCTCAGCAAACTATCGCAAGGACAGAAAACCAAACACCGCATGTTCTCACTCACAGGTGGGAATTGAACAATGAGAACACTTGGGCACAGGAAGAGGAACATGACACACCGAGGCCTGTTGTGGGGTGGGGGGAGGGGGAAGGGATAGCATTAGGAGATATACCTAATGTAAATGATGAGTTAATGGGTGCAGCACACCAACATGGCACATATATACATATGTAACAAATCTGCACATTGTGCACATGTACCTTAGAACTTAAAGTATAATTAAAAAAAAAACTAGATATTAAAAGTAGAAGTGAACATTTACAGAGAGTTGATATCCTCTGTATATCCTTCCTTGGTTTCATTCTCCTTTCTTTCCAGAAATAACTGTTATCACAAATTTTGTGTTTATTATTTAGGTATCCATAAACAGTAATATTATGGGCTTTGTGTTTTGTGTTTGATTTTTATTTATTGTTGCCTGATGTATTTTATTCATTTTTAAAATATACATAATAGTTGTATATATTTTTGAGGTATATGAGGTATCTTGATACCTGTATACAATGTGTAATGACCAAATCAGGGTAATTGGAATATCCATCATCTCAAACATTTATCATTTCTTTGTGTTTGGAACATTCCAATTCTTCTCTTCTAGCTATTTTTCTTTTGTTTAGTTGGCATGTAATAATTGTTCATATTTATGGGATAAGAGTAATGTTTTGATATATTATATAATGATCAAGTTAGAGTAATTAGTATATCCATCACCTCAAACATTTATCATTTATTTGTGCTGAAAACATTCAAAATTCTCTCTCCTAGTTTAAAAAAATATACAATTATTAACTGTAGTCACCCTATAGTGCTATATAACAGTAGAACATATTCCTCCCATCTAGCTATAACTGTATCTGTTAACCATCTTCTTATCCGCCTCTCCTCCCTATGCTTCCCAGCCTCTAATAATCACAATTCTTCTTTCTGCTTCTCAGAGCTCAGCTTTTTTTAGTTCCCACATATAAGTGAGAATATGTGGCATTTACCTTTCTGTGCCTGACTTATTTCACTTAACACAATGTCCTCCAGGCTCATCCATGCTGCTGTGAATGAAAGGATTTCATTTTTAATGACTGGATAATATTCCATTCCATTCCACATTTTCTTTATCCACTCGTCCATTGATGGACACTTAGGTTGATTCCATATCTTGGCTATTGTGAATAGCACTACAGTAAGCATAGGGGAGCACATATCCCTTTGATATACTGATTTCCTTTCCTTTGGATAAATATCCATTAATGGAATTGCTGGATAATACAGTAGTTCTACTTTCAGTTTTACTGCAGGGTCTCCATACTGCTTTTCATAATGGGCATATGAATTTACATTCCTACCAACAAGATATAAGAGTTCCCTTTTCTCCACATCCTCACTAGCATTTTTTTTTTGGTCTTTTTGATAGTAGTCATTAAAACTGGGGTAAGGTAAGATATCATTGTTGTTTTGATTTGCATTTCCCTGATGATTAGTGATGTTGAATATTTTTTTCACATATTTGTTGTCCATTTGTATTTCTCCTTTTGAGAAATGTCTATTCAGATCCTTTGGTGGGCTTTAAGTGTTTTCTGGGCTTTTAAAACTTCATATAAATTGTGTCAATATATACATATCATTCTGCAACTTGCTTTTCCCCACCTACTTTAGGTTCTGTTCACCACACATTTTCCTAACTTTCTCCCTCTTCCTTTCCCTCCCAAACTTTCTATTGGATTAACAAAGCTTTCCATATTCCTTTAATTTCTTCTGTTGGTTTAGAAGCTATATATTGTATTTTTTATCCTTTTAAGGATTTCTTTACAATTTTATGATACTTAAATGTAATTTTTCTAATAAATTCAACAAGTTACTTAATGGTTCTGTCCTTCTCTTTACCAACACAAGGATCTTAGCACACTTTACCCTACACATTTAATATTTTGTCTATACATTGTCGTTTCAACTGTTTTTACTCCACAATCTAGCCCCTCCCACTGTCAACATCCCACATCATAGTGGTATATTTGTTACAACTGATGAAAGTACATTGATACATCATCACCCAAAGTCCATTGATTACATTAGGATTCGCTCCTGGTGTTGTACATTTTATGGATTTGGACAAATGTATAATGACATGTATCTATTATTATAGTATCATACAGGGTAGTATCACTGCCCTAAAAATCTTCTGTCCTTTGCCTATTCATTTCTCCCTCCTTCTTTACCCTGGCAACCACTGATCTTTTTGCTGTATCCATAGTTTTGCTTTTTCCAGAATGTCATATGGTTGGAATAATAAGGTATGTAGCCTTTTCAGATTGGCTTTTTTCACTTAGTAATATGCATTTATGGTTCTTCCATATTTCCTCAGGTTTTGATAACTCAATTCTTCTTAGCGTGAATAGTATTCCATTGTCTGGATTACTCCATTTTATTTAGCCACTCACCAACTGAAGGACATTTTGGTTGCTTTCAAGTTTTGGCAATTATGAATAAAGCTGCTAGAAACATCTCTTTACAGGCCTTTTTTTTTTATGGGGTGGGTTGCATACTGCCTGTCACCCAGGCTGGAGTGCAGTGGTGCTATTATAGCTCACTGCAGCCTCAAAATCCTGAGTTCAAGCGATCCTCACACCTCAGTCCCCCAAGTAGCTAGGGCTACATGTGTATGCCATCACACCCAGCTAATTTTTTATTTTTGTAGAGGTAGGATCTTGCTATGTTGCCCTCGCTGGTCTTAAACTCCTGGCTTTTTTTTTTTTTTGAGAGACAGGGTCTCACTTTGTCACCCAGGTTGGAATGCAGTGGCACAATCATAGTTCTCACTGTAGCCTGGAACTCCTGGGCTCCAGTGATTCTCCTGCCTCATCCTCCCTGAGTAGCTTGGATTACAGGCACGTGCCACCACGCCCAGCTAATTTTTAGTTTTTAAAAACATTTAAAAATTTTAAAATTTGTGGGTAGATAGGTGTATATATTTATGGGGTACATGAGATGTTTTGGTACAGGCATGCAATGTGTTAGAGTCACATTGTGGAGAATGGGGCATCCATCCCCTCAAGTATTTATCCTTTGTGTTATAAACAATCTGATTATACTCTTTTAGTTATTTTATTTATTTATTTGGAGATGGAGTTTTTCTCTCTTTCACCCAGGTTAGAGTGCAGGGGCACAATCTCAGCTTACTGCAACCTCTGCCTCTAAGGTTCAAGCGATTCTCCTGCCTCAGCCTCCTGAGTAGCTGGGATTACAGGTGCACACCACCATGCCCAGCTAATTTTTGTATTTTTAGTAGAGATGGGGTTTCACCATGTTGTCCAGGCTGGTCTCGAGCTCCTGACCTCGAGTAATTCTCTCGCCATGGCCTCCCAAAGTGCTGGGATTACAGGCATGAGGCACCATGCCTGGCCTAGTTATTTTAAAATGCACAATTAAGTTATTATTGACTAAAGCCACTCTGTTGTGCTATCAAATAGTCTTATTCATTCTTCCTATTTTTTTGTACCCATTAACCATCCCCACTTCTCCCCGCAACTCCTCACTACCCTTCCCAGCCTCTGCTAACCATTCTTCTATTCTCTATGTCCATGAGTTCAATTGTTTTGATTTTTACATCCCACAAATAAGTGAGAACACGTGATGTTTGTCTTTCTGTGCATGGCTTATTTCACTTAACGTATTTTCTCTGGTAATATGATTTAGTTTCTTGCTTTGTATTTTTTGTGTGTGTGTCCATTGCATATTTTTTGGTTTGAAGTTATTGTATCAGTCCATTCTCGCACTGTTATCAGAACTACCTAAGACTGGATAATTTATAAAAAGAGGTTTAATTGACTCACATTTCCACAAGCCTGAGGAGGCCTCAGGAAACTTACAATCATGGCAGAAGGGGAAGCAAAACATGTTTTCACATGGCCAGAGCAGGAGGAAGAGAAAGAAGGGGGAAGTGCTATACATTTTTAAAAAACCAGATCTAGTGAGAACCCACTCATTATCACCAGAACAGCAAGGAGGAGACCCGCCCCTGTGATCCAATCATCTCCCACCAGGTCTCTCCCCCAACATTGAGGATTATAATTCAACATGAAATTTGGGTGGGGACACAGAGCCAAACCATATTAGTTACATAAGGCTTGCAAATTCTCTCTCTCTCTTTTTTTTTTTTTTTTTTGAGACGGGGTTTGCTCTTGTTGCCCAGGCTGGAGTGCAATGGCTCAATCTTGGCTAAGTGCAACCTCTGCCTCCCAGGTTCAAGCAATTCTCCTGCCTCAGCCTCCCAAGTAGCTGGGATTACAGGCATGCTCCACCACACCTGCCTAATTTTTTGTATTTTTAGTAGAGATAGGGTTTCACCATGTTGGTCAGGCTGGTCTGGAACTCCTGACCTCAGGTGATCCACTTGCCTCAGCCTCCCAAGTAGCTTGGATTACAGGCATGTGCCACCACACCGGCTACTTTTTTGTATTTTTAGTAGAGATGGGGTTTCACCATGTTGGTCAGGCTGGTCTGGAACTCCTGACCTCAGGTGATCCACCCACCTCAGCCTCCCAAAGTGCTGGGATTACAGGCATGAACCACCGTGCCCTGCTGCAAATTCTCTTATAATCCATTATTTTAACCTGATAGCAACTTACCACTGTTTGCATAAACAAACAAGCAAAAAGAAAACTAATAAAAACTCTATGCCTTAACTTCACCCCACTTTTTCACGTTTTGTTGTTTCCATTTATATCTTATTGTACTTTCTATGTCTTGAAAAGTTGTTGTAGTTATTATTTTTGATTGGTTTATCGTTTAGTCTTTCTACTTAAGAGTAGTTTGCACATCACAGTTACAGTGCTACAGTAATTCTGTTTTTCTCTGTATTTGCTATTACCAGTGAGTTTTGTACCTTCAGATGATTTCTTTTTCCTCATTAATGCCATTTTCTTTTGGATTGAAGAATTCCCTTTAGCATTTCTTGTAGGGTAGGTCTGGTGTTGATGAAATTCCTCAACTTTTATTTGTCTGGGAAAATCTTTATTTCTCCTTAATGTTAGAAGAATATTTTTGCCAGATACACTACTCTGGGGTAAAAGTTTTTTCCTTCAGCACTTTAAATGTCATGCCACTCTCTCCTGTTCTGTAAGGTTTCCACTGAAAAGTCTGCTGCCAGAAGTATTGGAGCTCCATTGTAAGTTGTTTCTTTTCTCTCGCTACTTTTAGAATCCTTTCTTTACCCCATATCCTTGGGAGTTTGATTATTAAATGCCTTGAAATCACCTTCTTTGGGTTAAATCTGCTTGATGTTCTATAACATTCTTGTACTTGCATATTGATATATTTCTCTAGGTTTGGGAACTTATCTGTTATTATTCCTCTGAATAAACTTTCTACCCCCATCTCTTTCTCTGCCTCATCTTTAAGGCCAATAACTCTTAGATTGCCTTTTTGAGGTCATTTTCTAGGTCCTGTACGTGTGCTTCATTGTTTTTTATTCTTTTATCTGTTTCCTCTGACTGTGTATTTTCAAATAGCCTGTCTTGAAGCTCGCTAATTCTTTCTTCTGCTTGATCAATTCTGCTATTAAAAGACTGTGATGCATTCTTCATTATACTAATTGAGTTTTTCAGCTTCAGAATTTCTGCTTGATTCTTTTTCATTATTTTGATTTCTTCGTTAAATTTATCTGATAGAATTCTCAATTCCTTGTCTGTATTCTCTTGAATTTCTTTGAGTTTTCTCAACACAGCTATTTTGAATTCTCTGTCTGAAAGGTCACATATCTGTTTCTCCAGGATTGGTCCCTGGTGCCTTATTTAGCTCATTTGGTAAGGGCATGATTTCCTGGATGGTGTTGATGCTAGTAGATGTTCTTTGGTTTCTGGGCATTGAAGAGTTAGGTATTTATTGTAGTCTTCACTGTCTATATTTATTTGTAGCCTTTATTCTTGGGAAGGCTTTCCAGATATTTGAAAGGTCTTGGGTGTTGTGCTCTAAGCTGTAACTGCTTTAGGGGACTCCCCAAACCCGGTAATGCTGTGTTTCTTGCAGTCCCATAGAGGTACTGCCTTGATAGTCTTGGACAAGATCCATGGGAATTCTCTGGATTACCAGGCAGAGACTCTTATTCTCTTCCCTTACTTTCTCCCAAACCAATGCAGTCTCTCTCTCTGTTCTGAGCCACTTAAAGCTGGGGGGTAGAGTGACACAATACCCCTGTGGCCACCAACACTATGACTGTGCTGGGTCAGACATGAAGCCAGCAAAGCCCTGGGTCTCACCCAAGGCCTACTGTAACCAGTCCCTGGCTACTACCTATGTTCGCTCAAGGCCCTAAGGCTCTGCTATCAGCAGGTGGCAAAGCCAGCCAGACCTGTGTCCTTCCCTTCAGGGCAACGAGGTCCCCCAGCCCCTTAGAAGTTTCTGACTCTAGTCCCTGACTAGAGCTCACAAAATGATGTCCTTCCCACAAGATGCAGTCCTTCCCACTCTTTCCTCCCCTTTCCAAAGGCAGAGGAGCCTCACCTTGTAGCCACTGTCACCACAGGCCATGGGTCTACTACTACTACCAGACTCTACTGACGGATGTTCCCTTAAGGCCCAAGGGCTCTTAAGTCAGCTTATAGTGAATTTTGCCTGGTCTGTCACTCACCCTTCAGGGCAGTGGGCTCCCTTCTAGCCCAGTGCAGGTCCAAAAATGCCATCCAAGTATCATGTTCTGGAATTGAGGGGCCTAAGAGCCTGCTTAGTTCTCTAACTCCCTGTGGTTGAGCTGGTATCTGAAACGAGCAAGTCTTAGCAGCTCACCCAATGCCCTTGACCTAGTACCTGGGTATCCCTGCTGGTTATTGAGGGCCCAGGAGCTCTTCATTTAGCAGATAATGCACTCTGCCAGGACTGGGTCCTTCCCTTCAAGACAGCAGGTTTGCTTCTGGCCCAGGGAAAGTCTAGAAATGTCATCCCAGAGGTAGGGCCTGAAATGGGAGTCTCACAACTCTGACTGATGCCCTATCCTGCTGTGGCTGAGCTGATATCCAAGATGCAAGACAAAGTCCTTCCCACTCTTCTCTCTTCTCTTCTCAAGCAGAATAAAGGGTCTCTTTTGGACCTGCGAGCTGTGCAGCCTGGGATAGAGGAGGGATGATGCCAGCACTCCCTTAGCTACACCAGCTGGAGTCTCAGTATGTCACGTTGTGACATACTGGAGGCAACACAAGATGGAGTCTCATTGTGTTGCCAGGCCTCCAGTCCACTGTCTCTGGGTCCAGTTCAGTACTAAGACTTGCCTAAGAGTTGCAGTCCTTGTGACCTAGACTGCCTTTCAAGTTTTCTTAGAGACCCAGAGCCCCTTAGCTCTCAATGGTGAGGTTTGTGGGAACTCAAGTTCAGACTGTTGGGACTGGTTATTCCTTTCTGGCTAGGGCTAGTTTAAATGCTCCCTCTGTGGGCAGGAGTCAGCTGAGTTTGGTCCGGGTTTTCCTTTCTGCTCTAATAGGACATCACTGAGTTCAATGCCTCATGATTGTTATGCTTTTCCTCCCCCAGCACCCAGAGATCCTCTCTGCACCACACCACCTTGTCTGCTGGGAAGTGGGGGAGGAGTGGCCTCAGTGATTCAGGACTCTCCTTTCTGCCTCTTCAGAATGTCTTTCAGCGATATGAAGTTAAAACCAGGTACCATGAGGGCTCACCTGATTTTTGGTTCTCATGAAGGTGTTTTTTTTTTTTTTTTTTTTTTGGTGTGTAGATAGTTGTTAAATTGGTGTCCTTGCTGGGGGGAGTATTGATGGAGCCTTCTATTCTGTCATCTTGTTCCACCTCTTCTTCTAATTTTCAAATATTTTTTGGTAGAGATGGAGTCTCGTTGTGTTGCCAGGCTGGTTTTGAACTCCTGGGCTCAAGTGAATCTCCCACAGCCTCTAAAAGTGGTGGGATTAGAGGCATGAATCACTGTACCCAGTCCGTGTACAGGTTTTTGTGTGGACATGGGTTTTCAACTCCTTTGAGCAAACACAAAGAAGGGTGATTGCTGGATTATTTGGTAAGAGTATATCTAGTTTTGTAAGAAACTGCCAAATTGTCTTTCAAAGTGGCTGTAGCATTCTGCATTCCTACCAGCAATGAATGAAAGTTCCTGTTGCTCCATGTTCTCATCAGCATTTGGTGTTGTCATTGGTTTGAATTTTGGGCATTCTAATAGATGTGTAGTGGTATCTTATTGCTGTTTTGATTTGCAACTTCCTAATGACATATGATGTTGAGTATCTTTTCATATGCTAATTTATCACTTGTATATCTTGTTTGATGAGGTCTGCTCAGATTTTTGCCTATTTTTTAAATTTTTAACTTTATTTCTAAAACAGGGTCTCCCTCTGTGACCCAGGGTGGAGTGTAGCGTCACAAACATGGCTCTCTGCAGCCTTGACCTCCTAGGCTCAAGTAGTCCTCCTGCTTCAGCCTTCTGAGTAGTTGGGATCACAAGAGTGCACCATCACATCTAGCTAATTATGTTATTTTACTTTTTAAAGAGACAGGGTCTCACTTTGTTTGCCAGGCTGGTCGCAAACTGCTGGGCTCAAGCGATTCTCCTGCCTCAGTCTCCCAAAGTGGTGAGATTATAGGTGTGAACCACTGCTCCCAGCCCTTTTGCCTATCTTTTAGCTGAGTTTTTTTTGTTTTCATATTGTTCACTTTTAAGAGTTCTTTGTATATTTTGAATAACAGTTCTTTATCGGATGTGTCTTTTGCTTGAACTTATTTCTAACTATATCTAGATGATGTTATTAAACTGTATGTCATACTAATTTATTGTAGATTATGTAATATATCTCTGAGCCTTTTAGATATCATGTACAGTATATACATTACAGCTGAGGTAAAAATATGTTCCAATAACTTTATTAAAGTTTGTCTCACAAGACATTTTATTTTAGGAAATTATGGATATTATTCCTAATTCTAATTATCTTCTTTGTTTTATTAGTTCATCAAATTGGCTTCCTAATTACTATTCAAATAGAAGCTTATAATTTTTCTCTATAAGATTGTCTACTACTCTCTTCCACCCCTACATTTTATTTTTTATTTTTATTTTTGTAGAGACAGAGTCTCACTATGTTGCCCAGGGTGGTTTAGAGCTCCTGGCCTCAAGTGATCCTCCTGCCTTGGCCTCCAAAACTACTGGGATTATAGGCATGAGCCACTGTTCTTAGCTCCACCCCTTCATTCTAAATCTTGATTACAGTAACCATGGACCATTGATGGTAAGATTCAAATGAGAAGTCAGTTATATATAGGAACAAATAAGTAAAATTTATTTCCTTATATGAATAAATAAAACTGGAGTTTATTGGTCAAAAATCATTATAAATATTGTAACATTAGTTGTTGTTCAGATCTAGAGGTATAACTAATTAATATTGCCTTTTGAAGGCTATCCCTGCAAAAGCTGTGTGAGTAATCAGACAGTTTATTTTTTAGACCCTGTAATACAATTCTAAAATGAAAGCCTGATGAAGGACAACTTGCAAAATAAGGCTTGGACAATCTAGGAGAGAGTCATCCCCTATTATTGGTAGTGCCCTAGTAAATAGCCCCAAATGTTAGTGCTCAAAGTAAAGGAGACACTTCAGATATTTATGTTACAGTGGAAAAGAACCCCTATTTAAAAACTGAAGCCATCCAACGAGTGATCTGCAGTGATATCAATTTCATTTACTGGTCATGTAATGTTCTGAACTTGTTCCAAATATGGCCATCTGTCCTCCAATGCCGCCTGAAGGTTCCCCATTTAGATTTCATGGTCTGTTTGACGAGGGATTAAGCCTGAAGAGATGAGGCAAGTGTAGTTGACTGGGATAGGCTAATTACCTCATTCCTGGATTGCTGAAATAGGTCTCTAATGGCTTTTCTTGCTTCCAGTCTTCCTTTTTAGTCAATCTTCACTACAACTACTCCTACTACTCTACCAGATTCTAAAACATGGCTTTTGTTTTTATCATCTTGGTTTCCTCCCTAGAAACCTCATAGACTCCCTACCTCTTAGAAGTTTAAATCCTTGGTTCTCAATCTGATATCCAAGGCACTTTGTAATCTCGCCTAACCAATCATTTCCCTCACTTGTTCTTGAGTCTCAACATTGGGCCAGTGCAGGTAGTCAGAACATTGCCGGTACCAGTAACAGAATTTTAAGTGGAAAGAGCCAAAACCATTACCTGAAATTCAACCTGGGATTCAATCTGTATCCAGTTCCAGGACATAATGTGGAGAAAGACTATTTGAAGTCTGTGTATGGAAGACTAAAGAGATAGAATGGGATAGAAGGTGTGTGTCAGGCTGAGAAGTTCAGGACTTAGTCTTTGAACTGAGTATGCTAAGGGTTATTGGCTATGCATTTTACATAGTGCCTAGTACCTGTTGGTGGGCATAGGTCTAGCTTCTTAGAGCTACAGTGAGCAGATCACTATTCCTTCTCATCCTCATTTCCATTCCCCACTGCCCATCTCCCTGTGCCCTGTGCTGGGCCCTGTGAAGGGTGTGCTCTTTTGGACTGTAGCCCTACTCTGGTCCAGATGCTTCATCTGACCTTGGTGGTGCCAGGAGGAGTCCAAGATTTTTGTATGAGCAATTCCAGTTCCTGGGGTCCAAATCCTTCCCTGGTGGAGGAGTTTAAAGGGTAGCCAAAATGGAAGGCACCAGGACCAAATATCAGGTGCTGGGATATGGCAAAGTCAGAGAAACCAGAGCTCCAGATGAGGTGCGGCAAAACAAAACACCCGACAAAAAACCAGAGAGACCAGAGCAAGCATCTAGAGCACTGCATGGCATGGAGTAGGTGCTTAACTATTAATTGTTGAATAGAATGTAAAGTGTAATGATGACAACAGACATTATCTGCAAATAGGGTTTAAAGGCAAGATTGGTGGCCTGTTGCGGTAGCTCACGCCTGTAATCCTAGCACTTTGGGAGGCTGAGGCAGGTGGATTGCTTGAGGTCAGAAGTTTGAGAACAGTCTGCCCAACATGGTTGGCAGGCTCCCATCTCTACTAACAATACAAAAATTAGCGAGGCATGGTGGTGGGCACCTGTAATCCCAGCTACTCAGGGGGCTGAGGCAGGAGAATCGCTTGAACCCTTGAGGCAGAGGTTGCATTGAGCTGAGATCATGCCACTGCACTGCAGCCTGGGCGACAGAGTGACCCCCTCCAAAAAAAAAAAAAAAAAAAAAAAGGCAAGATTGGGGTGGAGGTTGTTGGGGAGATAATGAATTTAGGTTTTAAAATAGTTTCAAGTGTCTTCTGGAAATGCCCATTAAGCAGCTGGATACATATGTTTGAAGATGAGTGCTGAGGAAGAGGTTTGGTTGGAGATATAAACTTGGAAATCATCAGCACAAAATATACTTGAATTCCAGGGAGGATAAGTGGAGTGAGAGAAGAAGGGGACTGAGGAAAGGACTCTGGAGAACTCCACATTTACGGACTGGATGGAGGCTGAGAGAAAAGAAGCCAGCAAAAGAATTAGGAGAAGTAGCTAATAATGGTATCATGGTAACTGAACTGCCAAAGTGTTTCAGTAAGAATAGAGCAGGCAACGGGATCAAATGCTGCAGAGAAACCACGATAGATATAAACAGAAATGTATTTATTCGATACGACCATAGGGAGGTCAGTGATGGCCTCAGCAAAGGTGTTTCAGTAGAACAATGAGATCTGTTCATATTGTTCTGAGGTAGAGATGGTAAGTTTGGATTACTCATTTAAGATATTTTACTGAGAAAGAAAGAGAAAATGAAGTAGCTAGAAGCCTGCACAAAGTAAAGGAAAGCTATTTTAAGGAAAGGAAAGACCTGAGCAGACATAAGTAGGCAGAGGGGAAGAGATCAAGAGAGTGGGAGAAGTTGAAGGTAAAAGTTCCTGGGGAAGGTGGGAAGGATTGAAATTGAGAGTACAGATGTGAGTGGGAAAAGTAGGGAGTGGGTAGAGGGATGGACAGTAGCCCTAAACAGGAGGAGAGGTGTCCCTTCCTCCTATGGAAAGGAAGAGTGTATTACAGTTACAGGACAGTTTGAGGAGTGAAAAGGAAGTCGAGGACTTTCACTCTGTGTATCAACCACTTCTTACACACCAGTTCAAGATCCTCTTGGCATCATCGTGTCAGGGGCTCTTGGCTATTGCTTCAGTCTCAGCCCCTGCTTTTGAGTGGGCTCTGAGTGACTTATGTGGGGGTTCACAGTCAGCTCTGCATTGCATGCCCACTCTGCCTCTGGCTGGGGTGCTGCTGCAGAGTGCAGCCTAGAGATGCAGGGGAATTAACGCTGCCTCTCTTTAGAGCAAACCTTTGATTCATAAAAGATGGGGGCCAGGTGTGGTGGCTCATGCCTGTAATCCCAGCACAGAGGTGAGAGGATCCCTTGAAGCCAGAGGTTCAAGACCAGCCTGGGTAACAATGTAAGACCCCCCCCATCTCTACTAACAAAATTAAATAAAAGTAAAAGTTAGTCGGGCATGGTGTATGTGCCTGTAGTCTCACCTACTTGGGAATCTGAGGCATGAGGATTGCTTGAGCCCCAAGAGTTCAAGGTTGTAGTGAGCCATGATCACACCACTGCACTCCAGCCTGGGTAAGTGACAGTGAGACCGTCAAAAAAAAAAAAAAAAAAAAAGGTTGGAACTGGACATTGAGTTCTCTTTCCATCTTGCTTGTCCACTGATCTGAGATGCAAGTCATGTTTATACTATCTCTCTGAAAATGGTCCCAGGGGCTTAAGCTTGATTACCAATGCACCTTTATATAGACTCTCATTCCTTCATCTTTCCCTTTTTCCTCCCTTCTGCTTCCCCGGGATTGTACTCTCTAATAACATGTTAAGTTGAACAATATGGTTTCTGTATGTCAAAATGGTTGAACTTCAGCATTTTTTACGCTTCATCCAAATAGTAACACATAACCATTGCTCTGCTTTCTGGGAAACCCAGGCTAAGAAACACTTAAAGGTCTTAGTGAAGGAGGAAATACAGTCACCAGCTAATCTGAGCTCTTATTATTAGCTGTCATTTACTGAGCACCCCCTGGGTGTCAGGTACTGTGTTAATTGTTTTACATACATTATCTCATTTAACATATAACTAGATATTATTCCCCGCACAAGCTCTCTTTTCTTGTCTGCTGCCATGTGAGATGTGCCTTTCATATTCCACTATGATTGTGAGGCCTCCCCAGCCACATGGAATTGTGAGTCCATTAAGCCTCTTTGTTTTGTAAATTGCCCAGTCTTTATTAGCAGCATGAAAACGGACTCATACACGTGGTTAGTGGGTACAAAAAATAGAAAGAATGACTAAGACCTGCTATTTGATAGCACAACAGGGTGACTATAGTCAATAACTTAATTGGCATTTAAAAATAACAAAAAGAGTGTAATTGGATTGTTAGTAACAAAGGATAAATGCTTGGGTGGATGGATACCTCATCATCCATGATGGGATTATTATGTATTGCATGCCTGGATCAAAACATGTCATCTACCCCATAAATATATACACCTACTATGTACCCACAAAATTGAAGATAAAAAATATAAACAAATAAAGGTTTTATTGGAACACAGTCATGCTTATTTGTTTATATATTGTTTATGGCTGCTTTTAAGCCATAACCGTAGAGTCAGGTAGTTGCAACACAGCTGGTATGTTCCGCAGAGTCTAAAATATTTACTCTCTGGTAGTTTAACAAAATATTTGGCTGAGTGCAGTAGCTCCTGCCCATAATCCCAGTGCTTTTGGAGGCCAAGGTGGGAGGATCACTTAAACTTAGGAGTTTGAGACTAGCCTGGGCAATATAGCAAGACTCCATCTCTAAAAAAGAAATTAGCCAGGCATGTTGGTGTTGTGTGTCTGTAGTCCTAGCTACTCAGGAGGCTGAGGTGGGAAGATTGCTTGAGCCCAGAACTTTGAGACTGCAGTGAGCTAGGCTCATGCCACTGCACTCCAGCCTCGGTGACAGAGCAAAACCCTGTCTCAAAAAGGAAAAAAAAAAAAAAAGAAAATGTTTGCCTACCTCTTCATTCATCCAATAAAAATTTATTGAGCTTTTACTACTCCTAACCTCTGGAGACACAACAATGAAGAAGCCAAATATGGTCCCTGGCATACATATTTGGCTTCTTCATCGTTTAGAAAATGCAATGGGGGACTAAGGAGAATGGTAACACAACTCTCCCTAACCCTCATCCTTGCGCAGTATGCACATTGTGCAAGAAAGACCAACCTTGATATGGCTATATGGGACATGGGGTTGCAGGGTAGAGAGCCAGCTTTCAGTTAGAAAAAAGGAGATGGAATGAGCATGGAGTGAGATGGGATGAGATGGAGGGAAGAAGTAGCAGACTGAGAAGTGGACTTTGTTTACAATGGAACAAGATCCAGATGGTGTAGTGGAAATGTTGGGAGACCGAGGAGCAGCATGAAATTGGGTAGAGAAGGGCAGTAAAGAGGAGTGGCATCAAGAAAAATTGTTGGGTTGTTGATGTCAACCAGAGTTTGCAATTTGGGTGGTACCCAAGGATCACAGGCATAAAAAGACAAGGAGGAATTTACCCAAGGTTCTCATTTGGATCAGGCTGAGCTACTTCGAGATTGCCTCTAGTTTAGCAAGGAATTCCAAATTCAAAAGGCAAGATGCCATGGCAAGGTGGCTTCCAGGGCAGCCCTATGCCTCTCTAATTTCCATTTTTGGCAGTCTGAGAAAATTGTCATCTGGTAATTTTTGAATATAGAATATAATCCTGTTTTCCTCCTATTGGAATATTCATGGGTTTTATTTTCTGCCAGTGGAGTTACAAAGATTGTAAACTTTCATTTTTGTCATCTAGCTTGAGGGTATGCATACTGGTAGCTCTAATTTGAAGGTAGTGCATTAAAAAAATCTAGAAGGCATCCCTAGGTCAGAGTCATCTCCTTCTTTCTTATATATCTTGAATAATATTCAGAACTGTAAGTTCCATCAGGGCAGGGACCATATTCGGCTTCTTCATTGTTGTGTCTCCACAGCTTAGGAGAAGTAAAAGCTCAATAAATTTTTGTTGATGAATGAATGAGAAAAGGTATTTTTTTCCCTTAATGGAATATGGTTTTGGTAGCAATGTTGAAAGTACTGTAAAATACCATTTAAGGTTTTCCATGAGAATTAGTGCTTGTGTGTGTGTGTGTGTGTGTGTGTACACACACAAATGTTTTAGGAAAAATTCTGATTTTGATTGTATTAATATTGGTGGATTTTAAAGAATACGTCAATTTCAACATGATTTTAAATGAATGATGTTTGAGGAGGCTGGGGCTGAGATAGGGTGGGAGTTGGGGGAGAAGGCATAAGATAAATGGTGAAAAGACATACAACCTAGGCTTTCAGCTACAAGAGTTTTTACTGAAACTCACAAACAGAATTACTGTCAGAGTAGGGAAAGAACAAGGGCAGTAAGCCAGAGTTGCAAATCTGTAATGACCATAGGATGAATAAAAATAGAACCAGGGGTCTTCTCTCGCCTTTGGCTATTTTTGAGAAAGAATGTGGACAAGATCCTGGCCTCAAGTTGTTTATTCTGAGAGAGATTATGTCCAATTTGAGTTATAGAGAAGCAGTATGGCATGGTGGTTTAGAGCCTGGGCTAGCTGACTTCAAGTCTGGCTCTACCACTTTGTGGCCTTGAGCAACTTACTTATTTTTTCTAGGCCCCAGTTTTTTCATCTACAAACTGGTTCTGATAATATTACCTCCCCTATAAGGTTGTGTATTAAATTTATACACACATCACATCACATAGAGCAGCCTGTTACACAAGTACTCAGTTATTGTTAGCTATTATTATGTTTTGTATCAAGTTAAAAAGGCTCCAGTTGTTTTACTGGATTAAATGCAGCTTCTTACCCAATATCGAGTGTAGGAATCAAGTGAAAGGTTTTGCTTAACCCATTTATGCCTAGTGTTTCATTATTGGAACACAAAGTTTGTGGTAGTTATGTATATCCTACTGCTCAAGGTCGTTGCCAAGGTCTGATTTTGCACACAAACATTCTGCAACCTCCTGCATAAATTCTTAGTTTTGTCCATTTTGGCATTTTGAGCATATTGTGGAAGACGATTTACAGTCTGTTGAAGGATGTGATCTGCATTTTTAACCCCCCTTCTCTATGAGTTTCTAGGATGACGATTCTAAAAATCTTGTAGGTGGAGTGAGAGACAAAGAGGGAAGACAGAAAATTGGGTTCAGAAAGTGTACTTAGTGGTATTTTCTTTGGTGCACTTCAAAATCTTACCACCGGGTGGAGCTCATCCCTTACTCTAGAATCACAAGCAGTTTCATCTTTTTAAGATGAGCAGATGGAAGGAGAGTAATGAAAGCAGTTTAAAATTGATGGCTGTCTTGGTACACAAAAATCGTCCCTTTAAAAAAAAAAAAGAATGAAACTGTAAAAGTTTCAACTTTAAATATCTTGTAATAGAGAAATAATTGCCTCTAGAAAAATCAACACATTTATTTGAAGATTTTAGATTCAAACAAAAATTATGAGAAATTCTTTTAAAAAATCACACAAGCTAAAATGAGTTGAGTAATAAACCATATTACATATGAATATCTAATATGTTTGTATGTATGTACACACACACACACACACACAAGCAGACACTCCGTTTCCCCAAACTTTTCCCTCTCTCTCTCTCTGTTTTTTTTTTTTTTTCTTTGAAACAGAGTCTCTCTCTGTTTCCCAGGCTGGAGTGCAGTGGTGCAATCACAGCTCACTGCAGCCTTGAACTCCTGGGCTCAAGTGATCCTCCCACCTCAGCCTCCTGAGTACCTGAGACTACAGGGACGCCACTACACCCTGCTAAATTTTGTATGTTTTGTAGAGACAGGGTCTTGTTATGTTGCCCAAGTTGACCTCAAACTCCTGGACTCAAATGATCTTCACACCTCAGCATTCCAAAGTGCTGGGATTACAAGTGTGAGCCACCAGGCCCAGCCCCAAAATTTCTTAAGGGTCTCAAATTGATGTCTGAGTGTGCTTGTTCTGTGGGGAGGATTGGGGAGGTCCAGGTCAGATGCCTGAAGTTATTTACTTATATTTCCCCAATGTCTGCCCCAGGTATCTAACATGGCTATGGGACTTAAATGGTGATAGGGATGATGGACCCACTTATACACCTTATGGCCAGCACACAATGAGAGGGAGAATTCCAAATATTCTCACCTTTTTCAGGACCAAAGTTCTGGATCCTCTCATTCTGTGCCTACTGAACCAAATCTAATTGCAAGAGGTGGCACAACATGAATGGGTGGAGTTACTCAAGGCTTTATTAGGAAATTCTTAGCTGAGGCAGAAGAAAGCATCATCAGGATGGTGGAATCATGGATAATTTTTTCATCTTTATTCCATTCTCTATTGGGTGCTCTGTATTTTTTTTTTTAATTTTTTTTCACTGAGGATAGAGTACTTATACAATCAAAATAAAGTAACTCGACTTCAATTTTGGAAGAACAAACAAAATAAGCACTGCTGAAATCTGGGTTAGATCCAAACCTCTGATCTTCGAGGAGAACCCAAAGTGTCACCAAAACTGAAGGAGGGGACACACACATATGGGTATTGACATTGGGTTATGGAGCCAAGAGTCCAGATTCTAGGTGATGAGAGCAAGCATAAATGATTGATTGGAGAACAATGACAACAGCGGCACTAGGTGATCTTGAACAATTGCTTAGAAAGAAAGGAAGCTACCCCCTCAGGGAGAGCAAGGCTAAGCATTCCCAGAGTTGCCAGGGTGAAAGTCCTGAGAAGTTCCGTGGTGTGCTTGAGGTGGACTCTGCTTCTGGTCCATGGCCCCTGAGTTGTGGCTTGGAGGCCAGCACTCAAGTTTCTGGTCTGGGGTTGTTGTGCTGGATCTGGACTGTGGAGTGGCATGCAGAGTCTTGATGGGTCAGAGGTAAGCCCCTCCCTTTTCCTGCAGTACTGGGCAATTCTCAACAGGTGACATTGCAGGGTTATGGGCTTATCAGTAGCATTCCTGCATTCTCCATATTCTGGCATGCAATAATGTTATATTCATGACATATAACAGCCAAGAATGCTGCATAGTACTCCAGAGGGGTTCTCTAGTTGGTGGTTGATGTAGAGGAATCACTTCGGTTACGGAGGACCTGGGAATAATCATCGGCTCAGTTCTCCCCTCTCCCCCAACTAAGGCCAGTTGTGAGTCCTGGTGTCTCTGAATGGCTATACTTGTAGAAGAAAATATGGAAGTTTGCTGGCATCCCCTAGATTTTTGGTGGGTCTCCAGAGGAAGGGACAGTTTTAAAAAAAGAAAAAAAAATAGAATTTGGGTGGGGGGCATTGGTGTGTATGTTTAGAGAGAAGTACTACAGGTAAGTGGGCACATTCACAGTTGTACTAGCAACTTTGCTTGGTTGTCATCGGTTTTGCCTAGAGTAAAGCTGCTTGGTTCCATCACTGCAATGTTTCCTCACAGTGCTTTAGTCCCAGGAACAAGAAAAATTGGGCCTCTTTCATATTCCCCAGGGCAAAGCACTGGAAACCTGCCTGAGTTTCCCCTTCCTTGGTGTGTGTGTGTGTGTGTGTGTGTGTGTGTGTGTGTATGTTTGTCACAGAGAGGGAGAGAGAGAGAGAGAGAGTGAGCAAGTGGAGACAAAAGTCAAAGGAGCTGGAAGAATTGATATCTGGGCTAGAAAGCCAAGGGTAAAAAAATAATTATAAAGGAGGCACCATGATTGATAGGATTCGAGGCAGCTATCAAAGCTGCAGTACAAATTTAGAAATCTAAAAATATTCCTGAAGGAGACAAGAGAAGAAAACGGTGACAAAGAATTTAGATGATCAGGAATCTAAAGCACAGATTCTACCAACTAATATTTTTAAACTCTGTCTTTGGTGTTAGGCATGTTTTGTTCAGCATACACACCTTTTTTACTTAGTTGGATCTTTATAGCTCTGTTGTTTTAGCCAATTGCTTAGCTTGTTTGTTTCCATAACTCTACTCAAATTTTACAAGTAATGGAGCTTCATTAGATAAAATAATTAACAATGATGGTAGATTCATTTTGCTTTCTTGCCATTGAAAAGTGCCTGTACATGTCAATTGGAAAAGAAATATGTTGGGGCCTCGACTAATTTTTCTGTTTAGCTGAGAAATGTCATGTCTTTATGTAATTGGCTTTATTTTGAAACACAGATTTTTCAGGCCAACTTTGTTTCTCTGACCCAGTTTTTCCCTTTCTTCTGTCACTTGGCTTCTTTAAAATATGAAACTGGGAACCAGGCGCTTGAGTCCTCATGATGACTATGTCACTGATTTGGTATGTGATCTTGGCCAAGATGCTTAGCAGATGAGGCACAGAAAGGTTAAATGGGGTTCGAAAGACTGTAAATACTGACCTGCCTCATTAAGATATTGTTTAGGTCAGTACATTTTAAAAAAAAATCCAAAAGCAAAGCAAAATATAAGCACCCCCACTTTTTTTTTTTTTTGCTACTCCCTGTCTGTTTCTTACTCCCTAATCTCCTTTCTTCCCATATCTGCTGATCAAGTATGGAGTAGAAAAGGTCCCTATCAAGATGGTTGTCATCTCTCTTGGTCTGGGACTTGAATAGTCAGTCCATCACCATTTTTAAGATATACTTTTGGGTGCTTGGCCTGTGCAAATGGGGAGTTTCTCTTTGGGAGAGAAATAACTTTGTTTTGAGTAATCATATTGGCCCATGTAATCTAGACTGGATATGTTGAGGGATGTAGGCCTAATCTTAGTTCTGTCCCTGATTCATGGTGTACACTCAGGCCCCATTTGAGAGGTAACAGATGGAAAGGTTAGGATCACCAACTGCTTGGGAGAAGTGGACTTGTTTGCTAGAGAGCCCAGAAGAAGACTTGGTGGTTGAAGCTATCTGAGAAATCCTATGACCATAAGCATTAATTTATTCATAACCCTACCATAAAATCAGTATTAAATTACTTGTCTCCTATGTAGCTTATATGCCTATCATGTATATTAGATTAAAAATCATAAGAAGCAGTAATGCATTTGAACTTCTTGGAAATATAATTTCAAGGCATAATCATAATAAAACAGGGTCATTGCATAATAACATCTGTTTGGAAGTCTGGTGATATAGACTGTGATTCCTGCTAATGCAGTTTATAATAGCTAAGGTTCCAAATGGCTCTTTTCTAGTTCTAATTTATATGCATAGCTATAACTAAATCTCCTGCTAGTGAGACTTTATTAGTATAGTGTCTTCTGTGTTGCTCCAAGTAGGGAAACTATTTTAAAGCTCTTCTTTAAAATAAATTAATCTGTTCCAGAGTATAGTATATCAGGATTAAGTACAGTTGTAAATAAGAGAAAAACTCTTCTCCCAGCCACCCAGACTAGAAAACTTGTCATCCTTGACATCTCCTCCTTTGCCTTGCTCTCCCTCTCAGCCTTAAAGATTTTACTATCTGTGGCAGATACTGCCAGTTACCTCCCAATAACCAATATCTATTCTCTTTTTTTAGTAAAGCAAAAATAATTTTAGTTGAGTAAATTGTCACTCGCAAAAAGACTATTTCTCAGCTTTCTTTGCATGTGTTCATGTGACTAAGTTCGGGTTAATGAGATTAAAGTGGTCATGTTATGTGATACTTTCAAGGACTCTCCTTTAAAAGGTAGAAATCACACATTTCTTCTCTTCTTTCTCCAGTACACTGTCAGGAACATGGATGTAATGGCTGGATACCAATATTCATCTTGGGCCACGAAGACACATACCTTAGGAATGGCAGAGTATACACTGAGAAGGAATCTGGGTCCCTGAAGATTTCATGGTGATGCCATGCTAGCTCTGGACTGCTTACTTCTGAAATTCTATCTTACTTAAGCCACCCTTATTTTGTGTCTATGCTCATAGAGGAAATAGGGTTTTTTCTGAGGCAATAGTTTTGAGGAGGGAGAGGATGAGTTTGATTTTGGGCATGTGAATATGAAGTATTGGCAGGTTATTCAGGTAGACATGTAGAAGAGTTAGAGTTATGGAGAGATGACAACTTTCTCTGCTTCTGCCTTCCTGCTGTCTGGTGTTATTGAAATCCAGAAGAAATAGAGTTAGCTCTACAGAGTTCACTCTGGGAAATGTTTGCCTACATTAGAAGGCCAATAGCTTTCTAACAGGTGTCTTCACTTCCAGTCCTTGCTTTTTGAAACTACTTTATACATTGTCACTCCTTAAAACCAGTTTGACCTGTGACTACTGACTAGAGTCTGACTTTTTTATGCTGACACTCAAGGACTTCCACAATCTGGTTTGAATCTACTTTCCCAGTTTGTTTATTCACTGTGTTTTCTCAGGCACCTGTGCTTTACTCAGACTGATGTACTCTCTCTGTCCTATTTATGCTCCACAATTTTCTCTTTGATGCTTTTGCACATACTCAGGATCATCGCCAGCCCATATGGATTCTTGGCACAAAATAGAAAAAGGTGTCTCTTCCTCAAAATGCTTTACTTCCATCTGTCTGAAAACTGTTGTAATACACTGATTGTTAGGAAATGTCATTCTCCTGCCACCTACTAGAAAATTTTTGTAAAAAATATTCAAATTATCTATCTTTGAAATAACAAAAAAGTTATTACCATGAAAATTTTGGCCAGGTGTGGTGGCTTATGCCTGTATTCTCGGCATTTTGGGAAGCTGAGGCAGGAGAATTGCTTGAGGCCAGGAGCTCAAGGCCAGCCTGGGCAATATAGTGAGACTCATTCTCTACAAAATATAAAACAAAATTGGCTAGGCAAGGTGGCACATGCCTGTAGTCATAGCTACCTGGAAGGCTGAGGTGGGAGAATTGCTTGAGCCCAGAAGGTTGAGGCTACAGTGAGCTGAGGTCATGCCACTGCACTCCAGCCTAGGCAACAGAGAAAGACCATATCTCAGAAAACCCCAAATACACATCTAAAATATAAAAAATTTCAAAATGTCCACAATGTGAACAGTGTCCCCTTAGGTGTGGCATTCTTCTGCAGCACACAAACTGGAGAATCATGAGTGGAGTCCTGCTCATGCTGTTCCCTCCACGTGAAACTCACACTCACTATCATCTTTATGTGTCCAGGGACTACTTGAGTGCTGCTTTTACAAAGCTTTGCTTGATTTTTCAAGATGAAAACAATCTCTTCTCATCCTGAAAATTCAGTACAGTTATCTGCACCTCTCTCAGGGTATTTATCACTTTCTAATAGTATTCTGTTTATTTATGTGCATGTATTATCACTCTACTGTGCTAAATTCTCTTTGAGAACAGAATAGATTGACAATTTACTTTTGTAGCTTCACACTATTTGGAGACTATTATACCTAGGATTACCATATGTCTCAGTTTGTCCAGAACAATCTGAATTTATGCCTGTTGTGCTGACATAAGCATTAACAGTGCCTCCTTTCATGCTCAAAAATACCAATTGGAAGAATAAATTGTATTGTCAACTCTACTTATATGGTATGCGCTCAGTGAATAATCGATGGATGTATACCTGAGTGAATGAGAGGAATTAGGTAGTCATCCATGTTGAGAAGGTAATTGAATATGTGAAATGATCACCTAAAGTAGCTGTCCCAAATATCTAATTCAACTCACAGCAACAAAAATTTATCCTCCCTCAAAAGACACAGTGAATACATGCATTAAAAGAGAGAGTAGAAAGGATGAGGGCTAAGGACAGGACCTGTGGAGAGTGCTTACATTTGAGGGATAGAAAGAGGAAGAGGAGCCAACAAAGGAAACAAACTGGAAGCAGTCAAAGAGGCAGGAGAAAAATTAGCCTGGCCCAGGTGCAGTGGCTCATCCCTGTAATCCCGACACTGAGGGAGGCCACGGCGGGCAGATTACTTCAGACCAGGATTTTGAGACCAGCCTGTGCAACATGGCAAGACCTGTCTCTACAAAAATAAATTAAAAAAAATAATAATCAGGGTAATTCCATGGAAGCTATGGAGAGAGTTTTAAAAGGGATAAGGTGGTCACCATTGGTAAAAGCCTCAGTGAGGTCAAGCACGGTGAATTCTAAACAAAACAAAACAAAAAACAAACAAACAAAAACAAACAAACAAACAAAAACCATTGAATCTGCCAGTGGTTATGTCATTGCTGACTTTCAAGGCAGCAGTTTGAATAGAGTGTCATAGAGTGGCGGGTGGAAACTAGGTTGCAAAGGGTTAGGAAGTGACCTAATGCTGAGAAAAGAGTCAGTGAGAAATCTGGCTTGTGTAAAGAAGGTGAGAAATAGGATGGCAACTTGGGTCAAAAGTAAGGAGAGCTCTGAACATGGACCTTGGGGAAGAAGCCACTAAAAATAGATAATGGAACAAGTTATCTCAGAAGCGAAGAAGGGTTGGGATCAAGTATCCAAGTAGAGGACATGCCCGAGATACAGTGCTGTTTTTGTTTTTGTTTTTTTGTTTGTTTGTTTTTGAGACAGAAGGGTTGTGGTAGAGTTCAGGCAGAAGTGTCATGCATTATGCAGTTTGAAGAAGGAAGGGGAATGAGGGAGCCTACGTGGCCAGAGTCTTTGCAGTGAAGTAGGTGGTGAGGTCATATGTGAGAAGAGGGACAGCTGGAGTAGGACTGGGGGCTTGAGAGCAGGGGAAACAGTTTGGATTTAGAACAACTGTTCTAAGAAATTCCCGAGGGAGTCAACAAGAAGCCTGCCAAGCTGCAGTGCAAGCCCAGCTGAGGTTCAACTTCCCATACTGAATGAGATAGTTATTTCCACAGAATCCATAGAAAATGTATTTCTCAAGCTTATTATCAAAGATGTTTTTCCTCCACCAGGAAGAGAATAAAGGAACACACATTGGCAATTTACCATGTGGTGGAGAGTTACGAGCATTTAGTCTCTCCCAAAAGACTTGTTGCTCGGTCATCCAGAAGCCTTACAGCATTCTTAGTGAAGATGAATGCTTCATACAGGTTGTTTGTGGTACGTTAAAAACATAGACCTAAAACCAAGGATGTTCTATTTTCAGAGCTTGTCTGGGATGTACCTTGAGTTTCTATGCCCAGTTCAGAGCAAAGGCAAACACTGACATTTCTGTGAGACAGAGCATAAAGTTGCAAATAGCCTCTGTGATAAAACTTGATTTAACCAGGCAAAACCTTTAAGCTTACAAGCAGCCTGTAAAATCCACCAAAGGCCAAATGTCAGGCATTGCCCTTTAAAGCCCAAGTAAATGACCACAGTACGGGTGGCTTAAGATGAGAAAAGTTAAATATCTCTCACCCACACAGGTAATCTTTCCAAATGTTGTTTAATCATATATTCATAATTACCATGGTGTTTTTTAAGGAGGTTAACATTTGGAGACAACTGTTTGGCCAAAGCGTTAGGCATTATTTTCTTGAAAACAGAGTTTGCTTCCTTTGTTTCAGTGGGGAATCAGTGTGGCACTGGTCCAACAGCACAGCTGCCCAAGTGCATAAACAAGTGACTCCAATTCTTTTTATTCACCTCTCTAGGCAAAGTGCAGGATCTACACATATGCATTTGATTAAGGATATTTGCATGTATTTGTGTTGCCAGGCTCTTCCAGTGGCACATATCTGAGAGGTGAGCAGGAAAATAGATAAGTCTTAAGACATACATGCATAAGGAACCATAAGTGATTTCACTTAGATGTCTCTAAATTACTCACAATTTCCCTCTTTTGTTTACTCAGTGAAAGGATTGTTTATTAAGCACCACCTGCATTAAATTATATGAGTATTCATGTCCTTTGGAAATAATGAGCTCGTTGTTTATGTACCATTTTCTTTAACCTCATCAACTGTACCATTTCAGGGGCATTATAAAGGGAGAAAAAAGAGCACACCATTTGGGAATAGCCTTTCTCAATCTGGAGGAGAAACATGGCTTGCTCACTTCAGCTAGAAAGAATTCCCCTCATTAACTCTGCCATGTAATTCTAATTAGCAATCAAAGGGTGGGGTTGATGAGAGGGGACACAGGCAAAGGAATCTCCCTTCTCTCCTAGGGACCCCAGAAAACCTGTTTAGTTTAATAAGAGAATCTATTATTATTTTCATCACCAAGCATTTATTAAGTGCCATTACTGTACCAAAATGTTCTATGTTATTTCATTTGATCTTCACAACAGCTCTGTGGTATTGTTAGGAAGATTTTAAAATGAGAAATCAAGATCAGAGAGATGAAATGATTTCCTTTAACATCACACAGCTAGAAAATAAGTGGAAGAGTTGAGATTTGAATCTGGGTTTTCTGACAGCTATCTTTCAACTAATATTCTCAGCGGCCAATTGGAGGAACACATTTTAAAGTATTGGTATTCCAAAATAGGAAGTATCCTTAAAAGCATACATTTTTACCTCATGAAAGGTTATTGAGGGAGTATGTAACTTCTGTCTACAGTGAGTACTCATTTTTCCTGTCTGTGGCTAGCTCTCTTAGTTTTGCACATTTGTTAATTCACTGAAAAATTTGCTTTTTCTTAACTATTACTTGTTCATCTCTGAGTTCCTACAGAGGCATAAAAGGACAAGTTTGCAGTCTAAAAATATTGAGGCAGTTTACACAAATGGCTGCTAAATTCCAGAAGAGCTCTGATTTAACCAGCTAGTAATTATAGACTTAGCCATGCCCTGGGCCCAATCACAGTCACTGAAACATAACTTCCTATTGCATAAACCTGATCAAGGATAATTAGAGGAGAGCACAGGTGGCAAGTCTGTACCCTGGGAGAAGAATTATAGCCAGTTTCTAGCAGAAAAATTATAGGCTGGCATGCTCCAGGCCAGATTTGCAAGGGCTTTAGTTCTCTTTTCTAACCTCTGACTGCTGCTTGTCTCCAACGTACTTTTTAAATTTTAGTTCTGCCGTTGTTGTAGAGTGTGGGGTAGTACTCCTAAACAGGTTAGGGTAAGCCAGTAGGCAAAGACTGAAGTGGTCCATGGCACATTTCCCCATCAGCTTGCTCTGTTCTCCCAGTGGCCTATTGAGTCCCCCCAGCATGCTCTCTGCATTGTGCCTGTGCTCCTGGCCGTGTTATTGAGACAGAGGATGTATCAACATGATTGTTCATTATGTGCTCCTGCTGAATAGGTATTTGCCCAAGCACGCTTTTAATCTTTTAGAGATCTGCAGCCATTTTGTAGCTCTACATCCTCACAGGTTTCCCCTGGAATGTGGACCAAATTGCATCTGTATCTAAGAAAAAAAAATTTGCTGAAGGCATGACTTTTCATACCAATTCCTTGAGTTCTCTAGGCCTACATGGGAATGGCATGCATATATCTTGAAGGCATACAAGATCAAGAATAACAAACCAGTATAGTTTCTAGGATCATATTATTATCTACAATTTGTAGAAAATTGGGCTGGGCATGGTGGCTCATGCCTGTAATCCCAGCACTTTGGGAGGACGAGGCAGGCAGATCACTTGAGGTCAGGAGTTCAAGACCAGCCTGGCCAACATGGTGAAACCACGTCTCTACTAAAAACACAAAAATTAGCTAGGTGTGGTGGTGTGCGCCTGTAATTCTAGCTACTCAGGAGGTTGAGGCAAGAGAATCGCTTGAACCTGGGAGGTAGAGGTTGCAGTGAGCCAAGACTGCGCCACTGCACTCCAGCCTGGGTGACGGAGTGTGATTCTGTCTCAAAAAAAAAAAAAAAAAAAAAAAAAGTAAAAAATTAACAAATGTGGAGCCAAGTCATATGAACAAAGGGCAGTCTTGGAAGACTGTCTGTGGAAACAAATATTCATAATTCTGAAGCATACATGGGGTTCTTAAACTATTGAAACACAGAACACTGGCACTCTAAATCTCTTCCATCTGATTTCCCATTCACTCACTAATGATTGTTTTATTTTCCTCCATTGTAACGCATTAGATGAAAAGAATAACCATATTTCAACCCTATCATTCACTACTTATTTTATGCTAATTTATACTGACATAAAACCAGGCAAAATACAAAGACGAAAAGAGCCACTTCAACTCTAATAATCGCAATTATTTTGAAACTGAGAAATGTTTGAATTTACATCCTCACAAATACTGAGACAACACAAATATGGGAGCTAAGTGTATGCATTTTAATTACAATTCAGTATTCACAATCAAAGGAATCATTAGGCATCCAATTCAAGTGTTTGTTCCTGTACATAAAACAGAATACCAACATTATGTGCTGGAAAATGAATATGATAAGAAAATTCATTTTTACTTTCATTGATTTGTATGCTAGAATGAAGAATTGTTATTTGATATGTGTATATCGATTACAGTTATTTTGCAAAAAGCAATGTTTGCTTAGAAAATCTCATTTAGTTCTAGTTGCTTCTATTTCTAGGTAAGAGCAATACATAACTGTTGAAAAGATAAGACTATTTATTTAAAAAATTGAGTTTAATACTTATAAAAATCCCATTTATATCATAGTTTAGTTATGCTTTCCATGTATTTTATTCCCTGAGTTATAGTCCTTTATCTATTTCTTTACATATTTTTTACTTTTGTTGTTGGAATATAAAAACATGTACAAAAGAAAAAAATTCAAAGCAGGATATCAAAAAGATGTTAGCACTCCCTGTTCAATACAGCATTATTCACAATAACCAAGAGGTGGAAGCAAGCTAAGTGTCTATCAACAGATGAATGGAGAAAGAAAACATGGTATATACATGCAATGGAATATTATTGAGCCTTTAAAAAGGAAATCCTGTCACATGCTGCAACATGGGTGAACTTGGAGAACATTATGCTGAGTGGAATAAGCCAATCACGAAAAAGATGAATACTATATGATTCTACTCATATGAGGTGTCCATAGGAGTAAAACTCATAGAAACAGAAAGTAGAATGGTGGTTGCCAGGGGCTAGGGGAAATGAGTATAGAGGTTCAGTTTTGCAAGGTGCAAAAATTCTAGAGATCTGTTGCACAGCAATGTAAATATACTTATCACTACTAAATATTATGCTTAAAAATGATTAAGAAGGAACATTTATTTTTGTTTTATTTATTTATATTGTATATATTTTAAAGCATAAAACATGATGTTTTGCTATACAATGATACCAAGTGAAGTAATTACTACAGTCAAGCAAATTAACCTATATGTCTTACATACCTACTTTTTGGTGGTAAGAGCACCTTATTCCTTCTACTCTTGCTACTCTCTGAGCATATTTCTTGTATACAATACAATATTACTAACTGTAGTCATCATGCTGTACATTAAATCTCTGACTTATTCATCCTACATAATTACAACTTTATACCCTTTGATCTATAGGCCTCCATTTCCCCTCCCTTCCAGCCCTCTGCCCCTGGTAACCACTGTTTTACTCTGTTTCTATGTATTCCACTTTTTAAAGATTCTGCACATAAGTGGGATCATGTGGTATTTGTCTTTCTGTGTCTGGCTTATTTCACTTAGCATAATGTCCTCCAGGTTCATCCATGTTGTTGCAAATGTCAGGATCTCCTTTTTTGAAGGCTGAATAATATTCTGCTGTATATGTATACCACGATTTCTCTATCCATTCATCTGTGGGCAGACACTTTGGTTTTTTCCATATCTTGGGTATTGTGAATAATGCTACAGTGAATGTGAGAGCACAGATGACTTTATGAAATGCTGATTTCATTTGAGTCATATGATGGTTCTATTTTAAATTTTTTTGAAGAACCTTCATACCATTTCCCTTAATGACCATACCAATTTACATTCCCGCCAATACATTTTCTGTTTTTTTCTAACAAAATTAAAAATGAATTTAAAAAGATGAGGTTGGCCTGGGTGACATGGTGAAACCCCATCTCTACAAAAAATGGAAAAATTTGCCAGACATGGTGGAGCACACCTGTGGTCCGAGCTACTAGGGAGGCTGAGGCAGGAGGATCATTTGAGCCCAGGAAGTGGAGGTTGCAGTGATACAATGAGCCAAGATCACTGCACTCCAGCCTAGGCAACAGAGTGAGACCCTGTCTCAAACAAAACAAAACAATGCCAACAACAGAACAAAAAAGATGAGGTGATACTGGAGTAGAGTGGGCCCCTAGTCCAAAATGACTGGTGTCTTTATAAGAAGATGGCTATGTGAAGACACAGACACATAGGAAAAATGCTGTATGATGATAAAAGCAGAGATTGGAGTTATGCAGCTGCAAGCAGAGGAATGCCAGATGGTTGGTAAACTACCAGAAACTAGGAGGAAGCAAGGAAGGACTCCTCCGCAGGTTTCAGAGGGAACAACATAACCCTGCCAACACCTCAATTTTGGACTTGTAGCCTCCACAACTGCAAGAGAAGAAATTTGTTTGTTTTAAGCCACACAGTTTATGCTACTTTGTTATAGTAGCTCTAGGAAATCAATACAAGCAGAGATAGTGTCTATTTCGTTCCCTGATGTATTCCTAGCATCCAGCCCAGTGCCTGGCACATAGAAGGTGCTCAATAAATATTTGTTGAGTAAGAAAGGTACAAAAGTAGACAGAGTAGCAGTAGTGTGCTAGCAAATGTTTTGACAACTGGCTTTTGGGGAGGAGGCTGATTTGTAGCATGTGTTTTCATGATGTAAATACTCCCACCATGGTCAATTTCAAACTATGAAAGTGATGACAAAATTCTTGGAAATTAAAAAAAATGGGCTTTTGTGAGCAGGAAGGTTGAGATCCAGCACTCTACTACTAGTGTGATGAGTCCTCATGTAGTTATCACCCAGCTTCAACAATTATCAACTTATAGTCAGTCTTGTTTCATCTCTACCCTCGCCCATTTCTCCCCACCTTTATTATTTCAAGGCAAAATAGTATTTTGATTACTTAAATTTGATGAAATAAAGTTAATCAATAACATAGTATTTTGATGAATTAAATTAGATAAAATAAAGTTCATCAATAACATTTTAGTATGTATCTCTAAAAGATAAGGACACTTAAAAATAACCATAATACTGCTATTGCACCTGCAAGTTGATAATTTCTTAAACAATCAAATATTGGGTCAGTGTTCGTATTTCAAATTGCCCCATAAATGCCATTTTCTCCATTGCTTGTTTGTTTAACTCAGCACCCAAAAAAGAACCAGATTTTGTGATTATTTTCTAGGTATCTTAATTCTTTTAATGTATACATTGTCTCTCTATCTCTTAATTTATTGTAATCTATTTGTTCATGAAACTGGATCCTTTGTCCTGAAGTTTCCAACTATGTGGTTTTGTTGATTTTCTATTAGAAAGCGCACAAGGTCTGGTTTTCTCTTTTAGAATGCTAGTCACCTGCCATTGATGATCAGTATCTACATATATTAACTCATTAAAGGTTGCAAAATGGTGATGTTCTAATTCTATCATCCCTTCTTTATCAGCTGGAATACTTCCATAATAAATAAAACTCTCCCATGTCTTCCATTTGGTTACCTTGAGGTACAGGTTATATAGACAAAGCAGGATGAGTGCTGGAGTTCTTCCCACCATTTGCCATCTTTCAAAATAATGCATTGGTTTACTTGCTTCCTCCAAGAGTGACCAAATTTTGTTTCCTTTAGCCTCATTATGAACTCATAGGTTTAAATATATTTGATGGGCTTCAGTACACTGCAGCTAGTATTTTTATTGATACTGGAATTGTACCATCTCTGGCAACTGGGACTTTTCAATCTGGCTTCTGACTCCTTTTGACATGGTCCTAGAAGCCTTTGATAGCTTCCTTCATGTCTGGTGTAACAAGATGTTCCAGTCTCAACATATACATTTCCTGCTCAGTCCTGAAATCTGCCACTTCTTCAAGGAGAAATGGTTCCTTTTAATGAAGAATATTATTAGATACCAAAATCAGGGCATTTGGTATGCCCATTACTACTGAGCTGAATGTTGTTTCCAGATCTTTTCAGTGAACAAAGCTAGGAAATTATTATACTTTCAACTCATATTTTCATTTCAAATTCAGGACTGGATATTAACATCTTCTGTCTTTATCTGTTTATTTTGCTTATGGGTTTTTGGCATGCAAAAGTTGAAAAAAATTCATGTAATCAAATTTATCTTCTTTTGCTGTTAAAATTTGAGTCATAGAATTTTCTCTTTCCTAGGTAACAGAGAAGTTCACACGTATTTTCTACTACTGATATTGTTTTCTGTTCATTTAAATTTCTGATCCAGTTGTAATTTATCCTGTTTATGGTGTGAGGAATACAATTTTACCTTTTGTCCTTATGGCTGTCTAGTTATCTCAATAGCATTTATTAAGAAGTCCATGTTTTCCTCACTGATTTGAGGTGCTAATTTCATTATAAACCAAACTTGCATATGTAATTAGATCTATTTCCATATTTAATATTCTATTATTGGTCTGTCTTATCATTCAATTTTAATTATAGAGGTTTTTAATGGTATATTTTAATATCAGATGGAGTTAGTGCTCCTCCCCTGGGCTCTTATTTTTCAGGAGTTTCTTGCCTATTCTTACTTGTTTCTTTCTCCCAAATTAACTTTGTAATTATGAATTGCAATTTTTAATAAAGTATATTTAACCATCTTGCAGGTAACCTAGTATTAGTTTCCTTTATTAGAAAAAGAAGTTAATTGGCTTGGCGCAGTGGCTCACGCTTGTGATCCCAGCACTTTGGGAGGCAGAGGCGGGTGGATCGCTTGAGCTCAGCAGTTTGAGACTAGCCTGGGCAACATAGTGAGACCCTCCATCTCCACAAAAAATTAAAAAATTAACCAAGCATGGTGGCATGTGCCTGTAGTCCTAGCTACTTTGAGAGGCTGAGGTGGGACAATCACTTGAGCCTGGGAGTTTAAGGCTGCAGTGAACAGAGATCGTGCCATTGCAGTCCAGCCTGGGTGACAGGGCGAGACCCCGCCTCAAAAGTCAAAAAAAGGAAAATAAAGTTATGACACATTTTTGTTCAGTTCCAGCTCCTCCTCCTCCTCCTCCTTCCTCCACCTCCTCCTCCTCCTCCTTCCTCCTCCTCCTCCTCTTCTTCTTCTTCTTCTTCTTTCTCCTTCTTCTTTCTTCTCCTTCTCCTTTCTCCTTCTCCTTTCTCCTTCTCCTTCTCCTTCTCCTCCTTCTCCTCCTTCTCCTCCTTCTCCTCCTTCTCCTCCTTCTCCTCCCCCTCCTCCCCCTCCTCCCCCTCCTCCTCCTCCTCCTCCTTCTTCTTCTTCTTCTTCTCCTTCTCCTTCTTCTTCTTCTCCTTCTCCTTCTCCTTCTCCTTCTTCTCCTTCTCCTTCTTCTTCTTCTCCTTCTTCTTCTTCTTCTCCTTCTTCTTCTTTCTTCTTCTTCTTCTTTCTTCTTCTTCTTCTTTCTTCTTCTTTCTTCTTCTTCTTCTTTCTTCTTCTTCTTCTTCTTCTTCTTCTTCTTCCTTCTTCTTCTTCTTCTTCTTCTTCTTCCTTCTTCTTCTTCTTCTTCTCCATCATCCTCCATCACTCATCCTCCTCCTCCTCCTCCTCCTCCTCCTCCTCCTCATCACTGCACTCCTCCTCCCCCCTCCCTCCCTCCTCCTCCTCCTCCTCCTCCTCCTCCTCTTTCTTCTTTCTTCTTCACAGGTCTTGCTGTAGCGCCCAGGTTGGGGTATAGTGGCGTGATCTTGGCTCACTGCAGCCTCGAACTCCTGGGCTCTAGGTATCCTCCTGCATCAGCCTCCCAAGTAGGAAAGAGTTCATTTTTAAAAAATGATTTCTATTTTTGCATTGAAATCTCTAATTCATTTGGAATTTATCCTGGTTTGTGGTTTGTGGTGTAAGGAATGGATCCAGTTTTTTCTTCCATTTGGAAGACTGAAAGGCAAGATAGGGTATAGCAATGAGATCTCAAATTGTTGATGGAGATATGAGTCAACAGAATCATTGTTAAATTTCATTCACAGTGGAACAATTAGATCTACCATCTCCGTACAATCTGTTTGTTATACCAGTTCTATTTACACTCTGTACTCTACCTCCATTGATAGGAAACACTGATCAACAGGAAGCACTATAGACTAGTCACTTTTCAAGGTCAAGCTGAATGTATATTGCTAAGGCAGGGAATGATGACCTTAAAATTCTCCTAGTTCATTTTACTGTGGGGTTAGGATGTTGATTGTAATTTTACTCTGTAAATACATTGGAATCTGCTTTGTGGAGATACTGACTAACATTTATCTGTTCATTTGAATCTTCATTGGACAACTAGAACTATTTTTACAGAATAACTGTTAATAAGCAGAATTGCACTGACAGAAATAGGACAGGCAAAATTTGATGAAAGAGAGAGTTCAGATAGGACACATAGGACACACAGCCTTGCCCTGGGAAGTTCCGGTTTCTCTTAACATTTTGTGCAGAATGGCCACTCTTGCTGAAAAAGTAAAAAATACACAGACACAGAAGTTGGTCCTGCCAACCAGCTGTGTGAATGATAAAATGTATACCATGCTCCTTGATTTTCACTATCCTGGCTCCCCAATTTCTGTTGCAGAGGCATGCTGACCCCTATCTCAAACATTGTGTTTGAGGCACTCACCGGTGAACTCCATCTTGAAATGACTTCGGTCAGCTTCTATGAAAGAGTAGTTGAAGATATCTGAGAGACAACCACTAAGATGTTAAGCAGACACTCCTTCAGGTTCTCTAAATACAGTTGTACATAATATCTGTGACTTTTATTGAGAGGTAGTATAGTAAATGGTCACATAAAGCAATTCTGTATCGTTCAGAGAATGATTTATTGAAAATGATTGCAATATTCCTTGTCTTTACCTAAGAACTCTCACGAGAAATGCCATCTTGAATTTAGTACCTGGAAAAAGTTTATTTCTATGGAAGAATCAGAGTTATTGAGGCAGCAAGAGCTATGGATTTTTTAGGGGGAGGGGTTGCCTCGGCTTAGCTATTTTTGGCCCTCAGGATGTTCAGAGGGAAACTGAATACCCGATTATTGAATACTGAATAGTAGTTATTTCATCCCTGATTCCTGATAAATTCACTTTTCCTGTCTCTATTAGAGATTTGATGTATGTGAGTTATAGCTTTATTTTCATCATCTTTGGTACATGTATCCATGTACTTTAAAAACTACAAATTGTATCAAATCTTTTCAGAAGCAAGTGCAGTACAGTGTATAAATAAGTTAAAAATAAATAAATAAGTAAATAGATAAATAAGCCAGACATTTTGTAGCATGAAGTGATGTTTACTTAAGTATTTATCATATGTATTTGTCACTCAACTAAACTGTTACTCTTGGGCATCTCAAACTGTAGAAGAGTATTTTTTATCCTTACTCAGTTTTTACAGGCTTCTATGTCTAGAATGGGGCAATAAATTTTCCTCTCTTCTCTTTTTTTTTCTTTTTTTGGGGGGAGGAGGGGCAGTTGTTGCTCCTTTAAATTTGGACTCTTTCATTATCAACTTATCTTCAGTCACAGAAAGTTTGTTTGATACAAGACGGTATCTTGTCAGAGGGGAGTGTTGTGAGTTGGCATAAACAGCTTGCTTCACTGTGTCACCCTAATTCCCAAAGGATTACTGTTGCAACAGGTGATTTTAAGCACCAATAAATAGATAGAGGAAGCATGAGGGGGATGAGAGCCAGGGAAGCTGGCAGTAACAGTTAGTAGGTGAAGCAGACTAAGGGGAGGAGAACCGACCAAATATGTGTGTGTGTGGCAGAGTGGTCTAGGTAATGGGGCTAGGCCAGAACTACATTACCTGAAATAAATAGATAAATAATAGAAGAGAATAAACCATGTTCAGAGTATTTCCACCTTTCAGTTTCAGCTCAAAATCAAATTTCTGAGTTGAGCTTCCCTGTGTCTCTCTCAACCCCTCCTTCCCAAGGCAGAAATAATCTCTGCTTTATATAACATGATACAGCACATAATTCACACCACTTTTAAGGCACATACTGTTTTTTTACTGTATTTGTAGATGTCTGTCCTTCTCTCCTAGAATGTATGTCCTTTGACAACAATTTATTCACCTTTATTGCTTAGAGGCCCAGCTCTATTCCTGGACTGCAGAGTCGTAGGTAGTTTCTTGTTGAATAATGAATACCATGATGAGGAATAAATAGGGCAGACTGAATCTATTCTGCCTATTCGGTGTTGATTGGCTTCTCACACTAATGGGCCTGACTATTGGCCTATAAAAGAGTTGGATACCAGGGGCCAGGCGTGGTGGCTCAAGCCTGTAATCCCAGCCCTCTAGGAGGCTGAGGCGGGTGGATCATGAGGTCAAAAGATCGAGACCATCCTGGCCAATATGGTGAAACCCAGTCTTTACTAAAAATATAAAAATAAGCTGGGCGTGGTGCACCTATAGTCCCAGCTACTCAGGAGGCTGAGTCAGGAGAATTGCTTGGACCCGGGAGGTGGAGGTTGCAGTGAGCCGAGATCATACCATTGCACTCCAGCCTGGGCGACAGAGTGAGACTACACACACACACACAAAAAAAAGTATTGGATACCCGGAAACCATAATTTCTCCCATGTAAGTTATCCCAGAACTCAGGTCTCAAACCTTTTAGACTGTGCACAAAATGAAGTTTTCTCCTTTGGGGTGGCTAAAGATATCTTGGTGCTTTGGAAGCTGTGACCCTGGTGTCTTGATAGGCATTAGGCTTTGGGGAAGGGATATTGCTTTTCAGACCATTTTCACGCATACTTACTGAATAACATGTCAAGGAAAAAGTGAAATGGCCCCTTCCTCATATCTTCATGTTGACCTCACTTCAGTAGGGATGACAGCTTTTGTTTTGTCAGGCCTTGCCAAAAGCTCTATTCAGTGAGAGCTTCCTGTCCTGCAGAAGTCGACTTTTTCTTACAATGGGACTGGTAACTTAACTTGGTCTTCTTGATTGTTATTCTTCGAGTTTGCCATAAATGCTGTCTCTCTCTGTGGCCACTCTGGTCCCCATTGGATGAACCTAGTCCACACTTCTTTCCCATTTGGTTGAAGGGCATGGCATTCTTTTTTTATCTCTAGTGCTATTTCACTGAAAAGGTGTGCAATGGAGGGATAAGGGTCTCGTGAAAGGAACTTCCTCAAGAGGCAAGTAAATATCTCATCACACAACGTTCATCTCCAGAGTCACTGTCTCAGGAGCAAAAGGTTTTTGTATTTGTCATAACATTTCTAAAGATCTTAAACATTTCTTCACAGTGAGCCAGCCGTCTGTACTTTCATGAAGGAGACTGTTGGCCATGGGTATTCCTGGCCTCTCCCCAATCAAAACTTCAAGCCCTTAGCCTTTCAGGGCTTGAAGACAGGCATTTGCACTGTCTCCTTCCTCTGACTTTTCAAAATACGTTTACAGGAAAGGATCTTATATAGAGCATTTTCTTTTCAAAATTATTTATATATTTATCAGAGACAGAGTCTCACTCTGTCAACTGGGCTTGAGTGCAGTGGTGTAATCATACCTCATTGTAACCTCAAATTCCCAGACTCGAGATCCTACCATTTCTGTCTCCTGAGTAGCTGGGACTACAGGTGATTGCCACCATGCCCACCTAAGTTTTTCATTTTGTTTTTTGTAGAAATAGGGTCTCACTATGCTGGCCTAAGCTAGTTTGGAACTCCAGGCTTCAAGTGATCCTCCTGCCTTGGCCTCTCAAAGCACTGGGATTATGATGTGAGCCACTGCACCCAGCATAGGTCATTTCGTTATTTGCATTAAGGCTCAATGTCATCTTTTTCCAGAATTATTGTCATATTATCTTACCTCCATTTGTTGAATAAATAACTTCTTGCACCTTGCCTTTTTTCCTCCAAATTCAAGTATTGAAAAATAATTAGATTGGCTGGATGTGGTGGCTCACACCTGTAATCCCAGTGCTTTGGCAATACAAAGCAGGAGAATTATTTCAGTCCAGGAATTTAAGACCAGCCTGGGCAACATAGTGAGACACTATCTCTACGAAAAAATTAGGGAAAGCATCACATTGTACACCTTAAATATATACAATTTAATTTGTCAATTATACCTCAATAAAGCTGGGGAAAAATAAATAATTAGGGGAGATTGGAAATTAGGTGGCAATTCTCTGGGTGTCTTTATATAACACTGTATACTCCATCTAAGTGCCCAGATAAGTAAAAGATCTAGAATTAGGAGCCAGATTTCCTGAACCCCTATATAATGCCCAATGTACCTAAAAAACTATTGAGTAACAAACACATCTTCTAGGGACTAAAGATGATTTTCTCCTGCAGAGCAATGCCTCTGCCCCCAGAAATGTTCTTATAATTTAATTGATCATTGCAAGTTGGACATTGATCCAAGACAAACAAATACTGTCGTGTCATTGAAGGTTGGGTCACTGACTAAGATATACATCCTGAAGTATGAAGGTGGAGAAATGGAGCCAGGAGCCAAGGAATGTGGGCAGCCTCTAGAAGCCAGAAAGGGTGAGAAACTGTATTTTTCTCTTAGAGCTTCCAGAAGAAATGCAGCTAGACTGACACCTTGATTTTTTAGGACTTCTGACCTCCAGAAGTGTAAGGTAATAAATGTGTATTGTTTTAAGCCACTGAGTTTGTAATGGTTTGCTCCATCAACTACAGAAAATGAATACAGAATCTATGCTTTTCATCACTAGGCCTTGCTGTCTTGGATGCCTACAAAAAGAGAGCCTGTGGAATTATGGGGTCATCCTAAGGAAAAATAGGAAAACATGGCTGTAGGCCAGGCACGGTGGTGAACACCTGTAATCCCAGCACTTTGGGAGGCCAAGGCAGGTGGATCGCTTGAGGCCAGGAGTTCGAGACCAGCCTGGCCAACATGGCAAAACCCCGTCTCTACTAAAAATACAAAAATTTGCTGGGTTTGGTGGTGCGCGACTATAATCCCAGCTACTCTGGAGGTTGAGACACGAGAATCACTTGAACCCAGAAGGCGGAGGCTGCAGTGAGCTGAGATTGTACCATTGCACTCCAGCCTGGGTGACAGAGCGAGATCCTGTCTCAAGAAAGAAAGAAAAGAAAAACGGAAATAAAAAGAAGAAAAAAGAAACACATGACCGTTTGGTGGATATGACTGACCAGTATATATGTGTAATTCAATAGGGATTTAGTTTTGCTTTCTACCTTTAAACATGATTTAAAAAATCTTTGATCATTTTTAAAAAGTATATGAAAGACAGAGACAGAGAGAGAGAGAGAGAGAGAGAGAGAGAGAATATCCATTATGCTCAAAATTAATCCTTTGAAAATATAATTACTGTGGTATCTGGTATCCATCCACTAGATGTCAGGAGAGACAATGTCAAGGCTCCTACTCTGCTTCAACCTTCTACTCAGGTAGCATTCCTGATAAAACTGAAAAGCAAACCGTTGTAGAAACCATATAATAATTTACATGTAAAATGTAGACAAGGTACAATAAACATTTCATATGACTTGGTTTTGGAATATATGTGTGAAAATCTAGACTTAGTCTGTGGTTTCATGAGACCAAATATAGCCAGGTCTTTTAAATAGCTTATAGTGGCACACAGAGGGTATTCTGGGCATTTCCTAGTGTCCTGTGGCTTACTCTGTACTTTTTGCACTTTTGAATAACACCTCACCCAGAAAGCTTCTCAGCAGTCCACCTACCACAAGGGAATTTGCTTTATTGGTTTTGCGTAAGTTAGATCATTTTTGTGGCTCTTCCTAAAACCTGTTTCTGGCTGCCTTCTTAGTGTGCATTTGAGAGAAGCCATTGTGTCTTGAGTGATATTTAATTTACTTATTTAGAAGGTTTATGTAATTTTCCCTAGATCCTGTCTGTTCATTGTTCTTAAACGAATCAGCATGGTTCTGATTGACTACAGTCTCCCTTGTAAATCACATTTCTTTTGGTTTGCTCCTGGGGCAAAATGGGTGGGTCTGTTAGTGGAGCAGTGAAGGGTAAGACTGTAATAAAGATCATAAATAACAAAAGTTAAAGTCAATGATGCTGTCAGATGATTCATCTGCATGGCATTGGGGTCAAGAGAGCAGAAAAGCCGTGACAAATAAAAGCAACAACAGAAAAAGGAAAGGGCTTCTTGCTGAACTGCGGGTCATATGTGTGTGTGTGTGTGTGTGTGTGTGTGTGTGCTGGGTCGATTCCCAGGGAAGAAAAGTAATCACTGATTCTTCTGTGGCATACCTGACCACAAATTGCCCAAGACCCAAGATTTCCCCTTGGTTATAGACAAAGCCTGAATCCCCTATCAAAAAATTGGACCAGAGCTTCTAATAACATGATTGTATCCCAATACAATGGAAAGTCGAATTTTTATTGTTACCTCCTTAATACTTCTTATTATATCTCTGTCATTAGTGTCAGGAGATTTTTTTTCGGGTAACATACTTATATTCTTTCTTAGGGTACAGTATAACTTTTTAAGTTTTCTTCTTTTTCTATTCATGAATCTTGGTTGAATGTTATATTGCATTTGTAGGGCTATGTGGATTTTCTCCTCTTCTAACTTACAGATGCTCTCAGATAATTGTTTAACTTTGATAGCTTAACATTCTCTTTCTATATTCAAAAAATCGGTGACCTTGCCCTCCATCTGCTGGCTTAAGCTTTCATACACTGATCCAAAGCTTGTTGGAACATGGATATTTTGAACTATTACTCTCCCATATATCTACTTTTTAAGGGATTTTTAAACTTTCATCACTTTTAAATAAGTTTTGAATAACAAATACATGCATATGGTGCAAATCCCAAGCAGTAAAAATAAGTAAATACATTTAAAAAACTCAAAAAGTGAAAAGTTGTCCTTCTATCCTAATCAGAGCCATTCGATTTCCTTTCCCAGGGCAATAACTACCACCAATTTGTATTTATTTTCCAAGACATTCTAAGCATTTATACAATACAAATAATAACATACTTTATATAGTCATCAACACTCAACTTTTTTCATTTAGCATTATTTTGGAGGTAGTTCATATCAGTACATGTAAAAATGCCCAATTCAATGTATGGATGAGGCATAATTTGTTAATGGACGTCTAGATGGTTCAAATCTTTTGCTATTACAAACATTGCTCTAATGCCTATTTTTGTAAAGGTCTTTTTGCACATACGGGAGTATATCTGTAGGTTAAATCCCTTGAATGGAAATTGCTGGGTCAAAAGGTGGGTATATTTTTAATTTTGATAGAAATTACCAAATTGTCTCTATTGCAATCAAAATAATTATTAATCCCATCAACAATGTATGAGGGTGCCCATTTCCCCACACTCTTGCAACAGAATGTGTTATTTTTATCTTTCTTTATCTGATACATATTGTAGTTGTACATATTCTAGATTTAGTTTGCACATTCATGAGACTGAACATATTTCACATATTTAAGAGAAATAGTTATTTCCTTTTTAAGTGAATTATCTATATTTATCCATTGTCTAATTTGTAATTGGGTTCTTGGCCTTAGTCTTATTGATATGTAGGGGTCCTTCATATATTAAGGAAACTGGCCGTTTGTTTGTGGGGTGTGTTGCTGTTTTTTCCAGTTTGTCTTTGATTTCCTGCTAATGATTTTTTTTTGTGATACAATTTTTTTAGATTATATAGTCAAATTGATCAATCTTTGCTTTTATGGCTTTTGGGCTATATGGCATCTTAGATCTTTCCCACCCTGAAATCATAAAAAATTTGCCCACATTTTATTCTAGTATTTTTATGGTTCTAGTACTTCAGATTCAAATATCTAATCCATTTGGTATATGGTATGAGATTTAATTTTCTAAATATACTTTAAAAATCATTATTTTTCCCTCATATAAATATAGCTGCACATTATAAAAATTTTAGAGGTACCAAAAAGCTAAAAGAAAGAAAAATTATCTCTCATGTTATCACCTAGAAATAACTACTGTTAACTTTTTTTGTAATTCCTTTTTCTTTTTTTCTATATATAGAAACTGCTTTTTTCTTACAAAACTAGGGTCATGTTTTTATATAGGGTCATATTTTATATATATATATAGTTTAGTATTCTGCCCTTTTTTTAACTTAATATTGTATCATGAGAAGATTTCCCATGTCAAATATGCTTACTCTTGAAATAGAAACACTTATTGTCTATCTGGGCCTGTCCATCTGCATCTGCAGTTGATCCTTGAACAACAGAGGTTTGAACACCGAAGGTCCACTTACGTGTAGATTTTTTGTTCAATCAAATGAGGAACAAAAGTATTTCTGGGATGCAAAACTGCCTATGAGGAGGGCCAACTTTTCCTATACGGTGGTTCCACAAGGCCAACTGTGGGACTTGAGTATGCAAGGATTTGGGTATATGCAGGTGTCCTGCAATCAAGCCCTCATGAATCCTAAGGGACAATTGTATTTTAAAGCTTAGTTTGAAAGCTCTGGAGGGATAGAAACTGTGTCTGTGCAAATGGTTACGACTAGTGTTTGGGCATTCCCATTTCTTGATGGGCACCCAGTAAATGCTTACTGATAATGTCATGCTTTCCCTTCCATCATTCTAATATGTGATTAAAAGTTAAGTACAGATATACTTAATTTGGGACCAGATTCCATTCTTGATATAATGCCCCAAGAATAACTCACACTGTTGCATCTCAGGTAAATATTCAATAAAATTTTGATCTAATACCATCTTTACACTGAACTATACCTAATCATTATTTTCTGTGAACAATTTTGCCATTAAATTTATACCTCATTTAATGAGGTAATCATGTAATAATTAAACAGACAATGCAAACAGACTATCATGGGAAAAGATTTGATTTCCAATGAGGGATTAATGCAAGCCTTCATGGAACAAGTGACATTTGATATGGGACTGGATGGAATTTGACAGAGGTAGATATGGGAAAGGGAAGACATTTCTGGCAGAGGGGATCAAATGTGCTAAAATCCAGAAGTGGGTATATACCAGATGTTTTTCAGTAGATTGTCAGTAGTCCACTTTGGCTGGTGCGAGGTTTACAAATTAGCTTTGTAAATGCAAAGTTTAACCAAGGCTTTGAAAGACAGACTAAGGAGTTGACACTTTAAAATTTTTTTCTTTTTCTTTATAATTTTATTTCCTTTTTAGCCTTTCTGTCTTGAGAAGTTGATACATTTTTGGGCATTAGAGTGATTAAAGGTTTTCACCTTTTTGCTATGGAAAATGTTGAACATATACAAAAGTAAACAGAACAATATGGCAACTCCTCATGCAGCCATCACTCTGCTGCAGCAATTGTCATCTTATGGCCACTCTCATTTAATCTCATGCCCTATTTCCCCCTTATTATTTGGAAGCAAATCCTAGGTATCCTATTGTTTCATACATGTGTCCCTAAAACATAAAGATTTTTTACAAAAACATAACCACAAAACCATGATCACACAAAAGAGCTGACAGTATTTCCTTAATATGATTTAAGGGTTTTGAAGAAGATGTGCCATGAGCAGTACAGTGCTCAGCTAAGTTAATCGAATTAACTTCATGTTGCATAGAGAACTATCTAAATGTAGCTAACATAAATGAGCTGTTTTTTATGAGTGGTGAATGCTATTAGTCACTTCGCTGACACAAAGTCATTTAGGGATTTTTTTTTTTTTTAAAGCATGCAATTACGTCAGAAGCAGAGCTTGGAAATGATGTTTCTCGGAAAGAAAAATGTCATAGTCAATTTTAATTAAAATAAAACGGACAAAATAATTTCTCAGCCTTTTAAAATCTTTCATAGAAATAACAGGGGTCCATTTTCTTCAATAGGGTAACTTTAGCTGGAACTAGCCAACAAAAAGAGAGTTTTTTTTTTTTTTTTTTTTTTTTAAGACTAAGGTCAAAGATAGATAATTAAAGGAAAGGAAGGAAATAAATAGCTCAGTATTGCAATAAATTGTGTCCTTCTAAAGAACTGCATTACATTAGAATAGATTATTATCTGGGGGATGGTTGGAAAAGTCCTGCTATCGTGGTGGAAATGCAATTACGTTGTGTTGGATGTTGATGAAGAGAAGCCCATTGAAACCCCAAAGCCTCCTTATTCCCCTGGGTGCCTTCATCCCTGTGACATTAGCCACCTGGAGCCCTGTTTGTTCAGTTGCCCATCTGATAGAATATCCAATCTCCTCATTTCCTGTGCTGTGGAAAATTATTTTATTCAGCAACTGACTGAACTCTTCATTGGAATGGAAATCGCTGATGTATTTGAGACAATGTATTTGGCACAAAGCAAAGATGAATCTTAGACTCCTTTCTCTAGCGGACCTTGCCCAAAACCCACTGATTTTTTTAAAAAGGGAGACAATAGAAGGTCTGATTCTGTTTGGTAAAGCAGAAATTATTTAAGAAAGTAAGTAGTTTCTTTATTTTACTTGAATTTCTGAAGATTTACTCTTCTCTAACAAGGTGGAAGAGGAAAAAAGCATCCATAGAAACAGCTGTTTCTACTGCTAAATTTTAGTTGTAATTCAGTCCCTCTGAGAGGTCACAAAGCCTTTCAAATCTAGAAGGACAATTGTAAATTGTAGTGAGAGGCTGATGCATGTGCTGAATGGCTTTCCATTCAAGAAGGATAGAAAATGGGATATACACACTTAAAAACAAACAAACAAACAAACAAAAAAACTCACACTTTCTTTGAAATACAGTAGTCCCAATGAGAAATAGAGACTATTGAGCATAGGAGGCAGAACTTGGCATATATTTTATCTTCACTCATTTTCTTGTCCTAACAGGCCTTGCCTTTGCTCTTTGGGTTAATGGCTTGTTCTCTATTGTTCTGTTGTTAACTACATTAAGGTTATGCAAACCTAGTTCCCCTAGATCATAAAGCTCACTTGTCCTTCTGTACAGCATGGAGATAGAACAAAGATTTCGACAGATTAGATTGTGGTAGATGTGAACTGTGATAACATCCCCATTACCTGTAGTTTAGACTGCCAATAATCTTAGGTAGCCTTTCTGGAAGATGTCCAGAACCTGGAAGGAAACAAAGAAGGCCTTTAAGAGGTCAAAATAACTATTATCTAGACCACGGACTTTATCCTGTGGGAGAAGCATCAGGAGAGGCAGTCAGATCCTAACTTTAATCAGTAACCTTATTTTGTACACAATTCTAATAGACTTCATTATCTGGCTTGCTGGCCCACAGCAAATTAGATGAGAAGCTATTAGCAGCAGGTCCACTGAGAATCAGGAGAAATAACAGCCAAAATCTTGAATGCAAGGGTGGAGTAGAATTTTAAAAGACATATGCAAAAACTGGAAAAAGCTCAGCAGTTAGAGGCTATTGAGCAAAAGACAAATAATCATATGGGCCGCAACAGCCTTAAGTGTTATCTCTACCTATAAGATAAAGACTCTCTTGCCTCTCTATATGTATTCTTAGTACTTAAAACATAAAGTGGTATAAAGTAGACACAGCTTTTCTCTTCCCGGAAGCCAGACATTAAAACAGGATCCCAGTATAATCCAATAGTGCTTATAATGCTAGACCCAAGTCATCAAGCTATAATTAGATTATATTCACTTTACTCTGATTAAGAAGGCAGGAAAAAAAAGCCCATCCTGGAAATGTGATTGAAAACACTTGGGTAAACACCTAGTAGTGGGATTGCTGGAATGTATGGCAAGTTTATGTTTATAAGAAAATGTTAAACTGTTTTTCGAAGTGGCTGTACCATTTTGAATTTCTACTATCAATATTTGAGAGTTCCTGTAGTTCTGTACTCTTGTCACCAGTTGGTATTTTCAGTTTAATTTTTTTTTTTTTATATTCTAATAAGTGCACAGTGGTATATCATCTTGGTTTTAATTTGCATTTCCTTAACAACTAATTATATTGAGCATCTTTTCATGGACTTATTTGCCATCAGTTTATCTTCTTCGATGAAATGTCTGTTGAAATATTTCAACCTTTTTTTTTTTTTCGAGACGGAGTCTCACTCTGTCACCAGGCTGGAGTGCAGTGGCGCGATCTCGGCTCACTGCAACCTCTGCCTCCCGGGTTCAAGCCATTCTCCTGCCTCAGCCTCCCGAGTAGCTGGGACTACAGGCGCATGCCACCACACCCAGCTAGTTTTTGTATTTTTAGTAGAGACGGGGTTTCACCATGTTAGCCAGGATGGTCTCGATCTCTTGACCTTGTGATCCGCCCGCATCAGCCTCCCAAAGTGCTGGGATTACAGGCGTGAGCCACCATGACTGGCCAATATTTCGACTTTAAAAAAAATTGGAATGTTTGTTTTCTTATTATTGAGTTTTCCGAGTTCTTTATATATTCTGGGTATAAGCCTTTTATCAGATAAGTATTTACCCAAGTGAAATGAAAACTTACGTTTATACAAAATCCTGTATGCCAAAGTTTATAGCAGCTTTATTCATAACTGCTAAAAACTGGAAACCACCCAAATGTCTTACAACTGGTGAATGGTTAAAAGTTATAGAACATCTATAAAGTAGAATCCTACTCAGCAATAAAAATGAACAAACACCTGATTCACATGATGAAACGGATGAAACTCAAATGCTGTATGCTAAGTGAAAGAAGCTACGTACTGTATAATTCCATTTATATGAAAATAGATCAATGGTTGCCAGGAGCTGCGGGGTGGGGCCAAAGGGGCAGCATGAGGGAATTGGAACAGTTTTCTATCTTGATTTTGTTGGAGGTTTGTCAACATTCATAGAACTAATTTAACAAAAGATGAATTTTATTGTATGTAAATGATACATCAATTTTTTTTTTTTTTTTTTTTTTTTACAAGTTGAGGGTATTGAAAGGAAGTAAACTTTAAGAGTGTGGAAAATGCACTGCTGTGGCTGCATATCGGGGCTTTCAGTAAGCTGGGACATTAGGTTAGGCATTAGAATTTCATAAAAAGTTTAATCCTGTTTTTAGGGGGCAGAAATAGAAAATTGTAATCACTTGGATTTTAACTTTCAGAGAATGATGAATGCAGCAGTATCAGGCTTTTGCTTGGCAGTGAATAACTCATGTGATGGACAGACAGAGTCTTGGTGGAAGGAGGGGGGAGAGAAAACAAATTATGGGTGAATGATCACCAGTTTCTGCAGCTTTTTCTTATTTTACACACACACACACACGTGCACACACATACACAGACACCTACACACATACACACAGACATATGCACACAGATACACGTACACACACACACATATACATACACACACGTACACACATACACACATGTGCACACACATACCACACATACATACATATGCACACACACAGACACACACATACAGACACATACACATATGCTCACATATACAGACACATGCACACACATACATGTACACACATATGCACACATGCACACATACACACACCCCATATACACACACGTATACACATATGTACACACATATACACACACGTACACATGTACACACACGTAAACACACACAGACACATACGTACGCTTCAACTTTTTCCTTTGTTCCTCCTTCTCCTTATCCATATACCAGTCTATCAGTCCATCTTTCACATCGGGGCTAAATCTCTTTGTGATCCAGACGCACCAGCAGTACCTCAGCCTCACAGCTTAACTTATTTCCTGTGAACATTGCTACCTGTGTGAATTTGCTCACATTGGTCCCTTTGCCAGATATAACCTCTTCTCTCTAACTCCTTTAACCTCTGATAGGCGGACTTGAAACTTTCAAGGTCCAACTCAAAATCCGCCTCTTCCATGAAGGCTTCTTTGATCACCCTAGTCAACTTTGATCACCCAGTGTCACCCCAGGACACTGAATTTTCCCTCCTTGTATTTGTGGAAAAAGAGATGGAGAAAATTGACTCTAAAGGCAGCAAGTAGAACAAAATATCAAACATATGTATATTATAGAAGCTAGATTAATGTTGGCTGATGGGCTTGCACCATTAGCTTTGGTTGAGGCAGTATCATTGTAGTGGTTAAGAGCATGGAGCAGCCTGGGCACAGTGGCTCATGCCTGTAATCCTAGCACTTTGGGAGGCTGAGGTGAGTGGATCATGAGGTCAGGAGATTGAGACCATCCTGGCCAACATGGTGAAACCCTGTCTCTATTAAAAATACAAAAATTAGCTGGGCGTGATGGCATGTGCCTGTAATCCCAGCTATTCAGGAGGCTGAGGCAGGAGAATCGCTTGAACCAGGGAGTCGGTGGTTGCAGTGAGCCGAGATCGTGCCACTGCACTCCAGCCTGGCGACAGAGCGAGACTTGGTCAAACAAAACAAAACAAAACACCACCACCACCACCAACAAAAAAGCATGGAAATGGAGGAGGCACATGCCTAGGTTTCAATACCAGCTCTGCTGCACACTGGCTGTGTGATATGGACAAATTACTTAACCTCTAAGTCTCAGTTTCCTCATCTATAAAATGGGGATACTAATAACATATACCTGGGGTTATTGTGAGGAGTAAATAAATTACTTTATATAAAATGCCTGGCACATACGGAGCCCCATGTAAGTGTTAGCTGCCATTATTTTGGAAGCATAGAATTAGTTGAAACTAATTCTAATCAGATGGGCTAAATATATTGCAGAGGATATATTGGTTTCAAGGGAAATATTACCGTTAGGAGAGGCAGAAATGTAAGATAATATTCACATTCATCTCGTTCAGGCATGTCAGAAAGATCAACAACACTCGTTCCATTATGGATTCTAATGTAACTCTGTGAAAATATATAATTCCAACCTTAATAATGAGACTTTAAAGGGGGCTGCGTAGGCGAGGGTAGAGGGAGGTGGGGAGGGAGAGTCAGCTGCTGTATGGACTTCTCTGAAGAGAGCCCTTATAGCTGGCCTGTTCCACTAGCAGCCTTTTGATATTCTAGGCAGCTGCCTGACACTGCACTTTGGTGCTCCACAGTGTAATTAACAGGCACGCACACAGCTGCCTTGTCAAACAATTGGCCAGACTTGGCAGTGTATACTACAGAGGCGGGGTGGTAGCAGGGAGCACCCAGGATACATTTACCACCTTGGGCACTGAGCTTTCCCAACAGCTCTGTAATAACACTGCAGCTGCACCCTGAGAACTTCTTAAAACAGTGTTCCTGCTAACTTCTTAGAGGGGACTATCCAAATTCCTCAATTTGCAATGTGTTTCCATTTTCTAGCTTACACAACAACAATATCACTAGCTTGACCTCCTCCTTGATGCTATCAGAGTCAACTGTGACTGGCCCACTAGCTTTTTTTTTTATTCTCCTCTAAACCACATACTTTTTCATCTCTATTACCATTGGCCAGATAAATCTTTTTCAGGGAAGGAAGTGTAAGAGGAAGTGTGATGTCAGGAAAAAAACACGGGACTGGGAATCAGAAGACCTCGTTTTTGTTATGGCTCATAACAAAGCCATATGACCTCTCAAGGTCATAAAATGTCTTGAGAAAGTCGTTCCTTCGCTCTGGACCTTTGGGTCTTGTGTACAAGTGAGATGGTTAGGTTAGAGAGGAATTTTTGGGATATTTGTGGCTTTGAGGATTTAAAACTCATAAGCCATTGCAGGGGCTCTAGATCTTGGATCTTTGATGCCATGGAGCCCTGTATAAGAATTTCAGAACTGTCCCTACCCTGAAACTTTGCTTGTTGACAAACAACAGACTCTTATGCAGAATAGCATCCCTGTCCCTGAAACTTCCAGCCTACTGTGTTTTTCAGCCTTTCTTGAGGGTGCTGAGTAATTTTAACATGGGGTTGTATTTGGAAATGCTACAGTGGCTTTTGGTCCAAAGCTCCACAGTGACAAGACAGACCTGAGGATCAATTATAAGCCCAGCTTTGCCATTCCATATATAGGGTGTGTGCCCACCCTGTACTTGCTCATCTAGGTTTTGTTTTCCACATTTTATCTGTGTCAGACATCAGGCTCCTAATTTGAGAAATGTACTGTTGGTTTTAGCTGAAGTCATTTAGCTCATTTCCTTGTTGGAGAAATGTTGTCTCACGCATACAGACTTCCTCTAGAGGTGGAGGGGATGGCCCTGGCAATTCTACTGTATGCCTTCTGCACATTTTTATCCATTTGAAATCAGGTTGAGGAGAACACCAGGGACAGCTCAGATGGAGTTGAGAGTGCCTAAAAAGGAGATCAACAGCCTCAGGGTGTGTGTAGTCAGAAGGCTGAGACTCAATAGCCTCTGGTACTGCTGGTTTTGCCTGGGGAGTGAGCAATATTTGTGGGTAAGAGCCAATTGTGTGCATCTCTTTCCGACTCTGCATTCCCTGATGTGTAGTTGGTACCCTGACATTGGCCATGGTGGAGATATTTTCAGTATGGAATCAGCAAACACTACAAATCAGATATGTTTTTTAAAACTCTCTTTTCTTTCTCTTGTTCAATTGGATAATTTCTATTGATTGATCTTTAAGTTCATTGGCTCTTTCCTCTGTCATCTCCAATCTGCTATTGATCCCCTAGAGTGAGTTTCAAATTTTGGTTATTGTGTTTTCCATTTCTAAATTTTACATTTGGGCTGGGCACGATGGCTCACGCCTGTAATCCCAGCACTTTGGGAGGTCAAGGCAGTTAGATCACTTGAGGTCAGGAGTTCGAGACCAGCCTGGCCAACATGGTGAAAACCCGTCTCTACTAAAAATACGAAAAAGTTAGCTGGACCTGGTGGTGCATGCCTCGGGAGGCTGAGACAGGAGAATTTCTTGAGGCTGGGAAGTGGAGGTTGCAGTGAGCCGCTGTGAGATTGCATTACTGCACTCCAGCCTGGGCAACAGAGCAAGACTCTGTCTCAAAAAGAAACAAATCAATAAATAAATTTTACATTTACTTCTCTTTTATATCTTCTATTTCTTTTTGAGATTTTCTACTTTTTCAATTATTGCAAGAATGTTTACAATTGCTTACAAGAGCATTTTTATGATAACTATTTTAAAGTTATTGTCAGATAATTACTACATATGTGTTGACATTGGCATCTGCTGATTGTCTATTCTCATTTAAATTGAGATTTTTCTGGTTCTTCATATTCCAAGTATTTTTTTATTGCATCCTGGGCATTTTGAATATGATGTTATAAGACTCTGGTTCTTGTTTAAGTCCTATGAAAGACGTTGATATTTTAGCAGACAATTGACCTGGTTAGATTTGGTCTGCAATTTCCAACCCATCTCTTGTGGTTGTAGTTCAGTTCCGTTTTCAAACCTTTGCATTGCTATTTGAATCTGTCCTACGCTTTTGCCACCCAGTGATTAATTTGAGACCTGAGAATTTACCCATCTTGTGGTTCAGTTCTTGAAGTTTTTGGCAGGGTCGTTAGGATCAGGGTGATTAGGATCAGATCCATACATGCACAGCTGGGGTGAGCCCAAGCATTACTTTATGGGGTCACTTTCCTGAGCTCCTCCCTCTCTGCAATCTCCCTGATACGTTATGGTTCCTTGGGGCTCCTTTAGCCAGAAATCAGGGGTTTTAGTTCCTCCACTCTTTTACACACTTTTGTGAGTAGAACAATAATAACAACAAAAGAGCATGGTTTAGATGTGGCATGACCCCACCTTCTTGGAGTCATAGGTTCACCAATCAAGAAGGAAAGTTTGGGCCCATGCAGGCTCTTCTGCCACCACGGTTGCTGAGTTGCCAGGGGATTAGGTCATTAGAGAATGGAGAGGGAGAGGGAGAGAGAGAGAGGGGGAGAGGGGGAGAGGGGGAGAGGAGGAGAGGGAGAGAGGGGGAGAGGGAGAGGGAGAGACACCTCTTTGACCATTAGGAGATTCTTCTCCTAGTTCTTAAGCCAGAAACAAGAGTTGTTCCTGGAGCTTTCTCTGTGCTGTGCTGATGCCTACTTTCAGGTTTCAGGCTGTGTTGTGTTTAGGCTGGGGAATATCTTGGAGATGGAGGGGTGGGTAGATTGGGGGGTAGTAAGAAACTCACCATCGATTTGGTAATATTTGAATTCAGGTTTTCTTCCCCAAACAGCCTGCTACTATCTACTTTTCAGCATCTTCAAATAGCTGCCCCATGAATTCTGTCCAGTAGGAAACAGAGGGTGGAGTATGCTTACTCCATATTGCCTGGAGCTAAGGGCCCTTTATTTCTTCCTTGGAGATCCAGTTGTTAAACACTTATCAACACACTACAGGCTGATTGTACCAAGTGTTGGTATAAGCAAGGAGACTCCTTATGCAATCTTTCACATTACATTCAGGCAGGTCTACCATTTTCTATCTGTGCCTCTGAACAATTAGTTGCCATACCACACTGGGCCTCAGTATCCTCATTTGTAACTTGGGAATAAAAATAGCACATACCTCATTGGATTGTTGTAAGGGTTAGATGAAATAATACAGTACCTGGAACAGTGTCTGGCACATAGTACATGCTCAATAAATGGAAGCTATGTATTTTTTTTTAAATAAAGAATAAACTCTTTGCATCTCAGTCTATCTCAGAATCAGAGAGGTGTGTATTTACTGAGGAATAAAACCCAGAGATGGGGAGGCCTTATGGCCTGCAGTAGTTTAGAACTTCAGCTTTAGAGCCAGTTGGTGAATCTCCAGCTCAGATATTTACTAGCTATATGACATTGGGCAAATCACCCTTCCTTCCTTCCTTCCTTCCTTCCTTCCTTCCTTCCTTCCTTCCTTCCTTCCTTCCTTCCTTCCTTCCTTCCTTCCTTCCTCTCTTCCTCTCTCTCTTTTGCTTTCCTTTCCTTTCTCTTTTCTTTTCTTTTCTTTTTTGAGACAGAATCTCACTCTGTTTCCCAGGCTGGGGTGCAGATGTGCTATTACAGCTCACTGCAGCCTTGGGCTCAGGTGATCTTCCATCTCAGCTTCCAGGGTAGCTGGGACTACAGGCTCACTCCATCACAACTGGCTAATATTTTAATACTTTTTTTGTAGAGACAGGGTTTTGCCATGTTGCCCAGGCTGGTCTCTAACTCCTAGGCTCCAAGCGATCCTCCCAACTCAGCCTCCCAAAGTTCTGGAACTACAGGTGTGAGCCCTGCGCCTGGCCCCCTTCACCTTTCTGTGCAAGCAGTAAAATGAGTACAATGAAAGTGCATACTTCAGAAGGTTATTGAGAGGATTAAAGGAGATAATACATTAAAATGCTCAATAATTATTGGCTATTATTAATATTGGGTCAATTTAATTTAGTGATTCCTGTGAGCTAGGCCCTATAGGGATATGTAATGGATATCTTATAGTTATAATGCCCAGAGATGATTGTGTGTGAACACGCTCGCACACACACCCAATCTTGGGGTGTTTTGGGGAACTCACTGACAGCACTACCTTCTCTCCCTAAGACACTGACGTGCCTCCTGGTCTCAGCAGCATTGCAGGGTGAGGAGCCACTGTCTTGATCTGCTTTAAAACACTGGACCATGCTCATTGGACTATTGTGAAGAGACATTAATGAACACACAGTCAATCTCTGCAGATTGACTGAGGGCTCTGTCACTTTCTGCTTATAGCTTGTAGTCCTCAGTTCTTTTTGAGTTAATAGCCTGTGACTCTTCGGTCACTCTTTCTGTGGGCTGGGCTGACTGCTCACCCGGGTTCTCTGCAGGAGCAGCATGTGCATTGTTTCTGTTGCAAATGGTTCCTGGAGCTAGAATGAAGAGAAGTGGTTTTGCTGATACATTTTTGTGGTTTGTCTAACACCCTCTTTCTATAGCAGCACGTTGCCTCTAGTTTTCCTCTTTGGGTATCTGTTTGTGTTTTTAATTTCCTTTTTGTAGAGTCTTTTTTGATTAAAAATTTCTCCATGCTCAAAGGATGTTGAAATTCCATTTTAGCGTTTTGATAAAGGGTGGCTATAATATTTGATATTCAAAGCAGCAGCAAAGCTCTTCATGTGATACGATACTGTTTGACATGCCCCAGCTTCTGTTGCCTTTTAAAAGACAGCATGGTGTGGTACACAGAGCTCTTCACTGGCAGTCAGAAAAACTGATGTCAAGTTCAGTATCTACTCCTCCCTTACCTGGAGTCACAGGGCAAGTCACATCACTGCTCTGCTGCTCAGTTTCTGTTATTCGAATACATTGAGGCTAGGGGCCACAGCAGCAGAGATGAGCTAAGGCCGCAAATAGAGCAGATGGATACCAGCAACTGCAGAGGAAAATCTCCGTGACTGGCAAGAGCACATGATGCCCCCTGAACCCCTGCTGGAGAAACCAAGGGATTTAAGGAGCTGGTTTCGGGCCAATCCCCTTTGCTTTTCCTCCCTCAGGTTGGTGAAAGTGCTAGAAACATGAGTTCACTGTGAAACACGGAGGCTTGAGCCAGATGATTACTGAAGCCTCTTAGCTCCAAAATTTGGGGATTACCATAGGAGGGACTGGATTAAGGCAGGTGCAGGAATATTGCTGAAGCTGCTGCTGTTATGCTTGGGGGCCCCAGGCAGGAGGAACAAAAATCAACTTATTTAATCTTGCAGTTTTCGTTTCCTCATTTCTGAAATGGGGATAATAATACCTCCTCGGCTTAGTGTTCAGTGCAGCTGTGAGGAGCAAATGTGAGAGCGGCTGCGAATGTGGTCCTGGTAGCACTCCCAAGCAGAAATATAAGCCACGTCAAGGTCCCATTTGGGAAAATCTGCTCCTTTCCTGGTCTTCCCCCTCTGGGCGTCAGAACTTTAACTGCATTTGCCAGGTGGAATCCATACAGTTCAGCTAACAGTACTTTAACACAACAAAAAGACCTAGCTAAAAATGACTCAATGCAGGCAAGGATTATATAGAATTCAGTGTAATTTAAACTGAAACATAATTATCTATAACAAACCATAGATCCTATATTGGCAGGTTTTTATTTTTATTTTTATTTTTGATACAAGATCACGCTCTGTTGCCCAGGCTGGAGTGCAGTGGTGCAATCTCAGTTCACTGCAATCTCCGCCTCTCAGGCTCAAGCGATCCTCCCACCTCAGCCTCCCAAGTAGCTGGGACTATAGGCATGTGCCACCATGCTTGGTTACATTAAAAAAATTTTTTTTGTGGAGACTAGGTTTCACTATATTACCCAGGCTGTTTTTGAGCTCCTGGGCTCAAGTGATACTCCCATTTCGGCTTTCCAAAGTGTTGGGATTACAGGCATGAGCCACTGTGCCCCTTCAGGTTCTAATGTTATTTTCAATTTCCTCTTCAGTAAGGAATTGGGGAAGGCCCCTATCTTTTGTGAAATTGTTGCTGTTCTGGTGTATTCTGGATTTCTATCTTTTTCTCCTTGTCTAAGTTCTACATATCCTCTTCTATGTGTTCCATGCTGTTTTTGTCTCATGCCAAGCTGCACTGAGATGGGACTTTTTTGGTATAAAGACACTTATTAATTAATACAGAAAATTCACAGTCATTCAGCAGCCATTTATTGTGTTGGCCATGTGCCATGCACTATGCTGGAGAGTGGGAATACAGAGATTTTTTTTTAAAAGTTCTCCTATTTTAGGTCTTTACAGTTTAGCAGAAGAGCCAGACAATTATAGCAGTGAGATAAGTGCTCTGATCATTTCACAGAGGGCCATAGGAGAGTACAACATAGTTGCGTATATTGATAGGGCTGGTCCCAGGAAAGCTGAATCTGAGTTGAGGTCAAGGAGTAGTTGGAGTTTCCTTGGAGAAGGGGGCTGGGAGAAGGATTTTCTAGGCAAAGGTAGCAGTATGTGCCAAGGTATTGGGGCATTGAAGGGCGTAGCATTTACAGGGAGCTTTAATAGCGTGGCTAAGTCAAAAGTAGGGATTAAGGAAGGTGTGGAGTGATGGGAGATGAGACTGAAGGAACAAGAAGGGGCTGGGGCATGAAAAGCCTTGGACCTCCTGCTGGAAGAGAGTGGAAACTAGTGGAGAGTTTTAAATAGAGAATCAACATGATCAGGTTTGTGTTTTTGAGAATAAGGTATTAAAAGAGGACTCAAGATGCTCAAGCACAATGCATCAAACACAGTCAGGAAATGTGGCAGAAACCCACAGTTTCTATCCGGGAGATAGCAAGATGATTGGATATAAGGCAGTAGCAGTGGGGATGGAGATCCAAACTTGTTTCTGTTGTCTTGGTCCAAGTAGTAACTGGGGTCTTACAGCAATATTGGCTAAGTGCTGCAGTGGTCAAGGCTTATAAGAATGGAGAAAAGGCCCTGGATTTGTTTCAAAGGAAGTCACTGGTTCCAGGGCGAAGGATGTGGATAGCAGGGAGTGATGATGGCAGTGCTTTCATATGCAGAGTCCAGGAGAGATTCAGCAAGGTACAGTATGTTGAGGTCGAGTCCATGATAGTTAATTTTTTGTGTTGTTTTTATTGTATTAAAGAGCACAAAATGGTGTTTGTGTTTTATTTGGCCTATACAACATTCCAAACATTTTGAGTCAGCAATGAAAAACTGGGAGATTTTACAATTTACAAATTCAAATTTCTGGTTTCTCTTGAAAAATTCAGACGCTCTGGCAGCACTAGGTCTGCATTAGTTCACGTGGGTCAGCTGGAGCTGAGTTGCTACTGCCCCTTTTAGATGGACTGTTTGTTCTCTAATCAACCACAGACCCACCCCTCACACCATGTATGCAGATGTACTCACACTCGGCCTGCTTAGCCAGGGTGGGCTTTGAGTTTGTAATCCCCAGGTTATCTCAGGCCTAGCTTTAAAGGTGACTTGCAGCAGCCAGATTGCTCATACAGGATGATCTTTATCATTCCAGTGAGAAGACTAAGCCATCCGCTGAGAGTAAAGGAAATGAAGGACAGATTGGAGTACAGAAGTCATGACTGCACTTTTAAGTGTTGTCTTGATAACAAACATAGTAGGCTTAAAAAATCTTTAAGTATGGAACTTTCTCAAAGTTCTTTTACAAAATATTTCGTATTGTTCTGTATTGTGATTGTCTGTTTACATGAATGTCTTTCTCACTCATCTGGTGAATGTCTTATGATCAGGAACTGTGTCTTTTCCTTGGCTGTGGGTCTGATATAATATAAAGATATACATACATGCATATATACATGTTGATATATGTATATATATGTTGAAATATGCATCTATGTAATCAGACCCTTGAAAGGGGTTGATACAGTAGAAGGATACACACACATATATTTATACACACTCACACATATATGTTGATATCTATCTATATGTGTTGATATTTTATATATCTATTATATCAGACCCTTTCAACACATGCTTATACACACACACACACACACACACATATATATATTCCTTTATTCTCAGCTGACAAGAACCCTGAGGGACAGTCTTATTCTCCCTTTCATCACTTTTTTCCTTTCCATATATATGTGTGTGTGTGTGTGTGTGTGTGTGTATGTGTATACACACACTATATATATGTGTGTATATACATACATACAGGATATATACATACACACACACACACACACACACACACACACACACACATATATATATATGGAAGGGAAAAAAGTGATGAAGGGGAGAAAAAGACTGTCCTTCAGGGTTCTTGTCGGGAGACCAGATGAGACAATGTATGACCAAATGCTTAACACAGAGCCTAGCATGTAATAGACACCCAAATCGATTTTTCTTCCTGCATATGAAAGAGCTTAAAGAGCACATACTCAGTAAAAGCTGGTTGCCTTTCTTTCCTCTTTCTCTTCTCTGATGTCAACATTCCTGGGAGATTCACCTTTGACCATTCTAGCAGGGCTTTTACATGCAGTCTCTTCTCACTCAGCGGGCACTTGTTTATATTTCAATCCATTGATTACAATGGTAGATTACATACCTACTATGTATACAGTCTCATACTAGATGCTGCAGGGATGCTAGAGGTAAGACCCACTTCTTCTCTCTTGTTCTTTGCCTGGTAGGGGGATTAGACACATATTCAAGGAACTCTATATATGAAAAACAAACTATTCGATGTGCCACAAAAGAGGACAGGCAAAATTCCCCTGCCATCCAGAGCAGTGTGGAACCCCATGAGGTTGGGGGAATCAGGAAAGGCTTCCTGGAGGAAGTGATACCAAAGACAGCATGGGAAAGGGTAAGATTTCAGCATGTGGAGGTGAAGTGGCTGCAGAGGCAGTTTTCTGCCTACATGCAAAGTTTTCCTTGGAATTATGCCTAGTTGTCAGAGGCCTTTTAAAAATCTAAATAAAGTAGACACATTGTTTCTTCTCTTGCCAACAGGTCTCTTTACCCTCTCAGACAACTCTATAGATGAATGATGGAAAAGCAAACCAAAACCTCAAAGTGTGACACTTAACTAGGTCATACCACCAGACTTATTTGAAATATCAAGCTGGCATTATTTCTTTGCTTATACCTGAACACTTATTGGCAAATATTTATTGAGTATTATATGTGAGCACTGGCACAGTTACAAGATACTGTGACATATAAAAATGAATACAATATAGGCTATGGCCTCAAAGAGCCTTGACTCTATTGAGACAGATGTGAAAATCATTTAATGTGGTAAGTAGTCTAGAGGTAAGTAAGTAGTCTAGTAGTATGGATCTGATCCAAGTGCTATGAATGTGCAGAGGAAGGCACAGTTAACTATATCTGTAGAGAGGTTGAAGGAAGGTGTCACAAAGGAGGTGACAATTTTAGTGGGCCTAGAAGAATAAGTAGAATTTCTCAAGGCAGAGAAGGGGGTAAGAGAATGAATTAATATTAATCAGAGCCAGGAACTTTAGACTTAACCCTCAGTGAAACCTTCTGATCTAGCTATGATTATTTCCATTTTGCAGATGGGGAAATTGAGGCTCAGAGAGACCAAATGAATCATCTAAAGTCACACAGCTAGTCCATGTCAGAGTTAGGCTTTGAACTCAGGCTTCCCTGTCTCTACTATATCAAGCTGCCTTCATGGGGAAGAAGCAGGGGGCAGTGAGGATATAGAAATACATTCTAGGCAAAAGCAAACGTTGCTGGAGATGAACAGGGTTTGTGTCAGCAGGATCTCACTTTAGCTATGACCAGAACTGCCTGACTTTGGAGCACTTTACAGATGATTGTCTCCTTTTATGGGACCCGCTTTTGAAATTAGAGTTGTTCAGGGCCTGCTTACATTGACTATAACATGCAGTTCAGCAAGCATTTATTGACTGACTTGGCTGCAGCAAACGGGATTTAGACTGTTTACCATCTTCAAAATCATTTGTACAGTGATAGATTGGAACAATTCTCAGAAGGTTTACTTTAGCACTTCAGTTAGGCAAAGTCACCAGATTGATAATGCTCTTTCCTGGTCCTTACAGACAGAGAGACAGGGCCTGAAAATAAAGGCTGAAAGAACTTATTTTTCAAGAGGTAGCTCTCTTGAAAGTACAAAATGTTTTATATTTAGGAACCACCTTAAATCCTTTCCTGAGCAAAAGAAAGTTTAAATACATAGATAGATAGGCATATAGGCAGATAAAGTGGTAGAAAAACATATATAGTCATGCATTGCTTAATGATGGGGATTTATTCTGAGAAATGTGTTATCAGATGATTTCTCTCTTGTACAAAGTTCACAGAGTATCCTTACACAAGCCTAGATGGAATAGCCTACTACACACCTCAACCATAAGTATAGCCTATTTTTCCTAGGCTACAAACCTGTACAGCAAATTGCTGCACTGAATATTGTTGGCAAATGTAACACAATGCTAAATATTCAAAATATATGTAAACATATAAAAGGTAATGTGTGACACTATGATGTTAGGATGGCTGTGATGTCACTAGGCAACAGGAATTTTTCAGTAATCTCCCGTTATTATGAGACCTCCATCATATATGTAATCTATACTCGACTGAAATGTCCTTATGTGGAGCACGACTGTGTTTATGTCTATAAACTCATGTACATTTATATATGCATACATGAGTATTTCACTTATAAGAATTTGTACAGCAGCTTAACTGATAAAAATGATCCCACAGCAAAGTCTACTATAGTCGCTCCCTATTCCTCTTCAAAAACAAAAACTTCCCCCCTTTCACTTTTGAGCAAAGGAAATATGCCTGGCTAAGGACTGATGAGGTTCTTAGTGAAAATAAAAATGCTCTAACCCTGCCTGTTTTGCTTAACTATTAGGGAATACCAACTGTTGGGAGGCACAAACCTCAGTACCACAATGCCATTGACCCATGCAACTGAAGAACTGTCCTGCATGCTCTGGTTCAATGCTTTGGAGTGGTGTGCGTGGACATGCGGGTGCCTCCAAATTGCGAAGCCTTCTTGGTCCCTTTTCCGAAGCAATTTTTAACTATGTTCCTTTCTTTCTGTTTGATTAGCCATCACCCTAGAGCAGATCATTATCATGGCACACTTACACTATTGCGATAGCTTCCAAATCATTTTCTCTGTTTCTAGCTGTGTTCAAATCCATCCATGCACAGCTGTTTAAAACTAAACACTATTTTGGCAAGAGACACTGGCACACACACAAAAAACTAAACTAAATACTGCTTTTTTTCTTCTTGTCTTTTGTTCCGTAAAAATAGACATTCTTTTTTTCTGATTAGATAACTAACATGTTTGTGGTTAAAAATACAAAAATAAAATAGAGAAAAATATAAGGAATAAAGTGAAAAATCACCTGCAATTTCATCACCCTGAAATAACTACCATTAATATGTTGGTTGCCCTCTTCTCATTCACTTCTTGTGTGTATTTACACACACATGCAGTTTTACAATTTTTAGTTGCTTCCTTGTTACCCTAGTTAACCCAGTGTTAACAGTTGGGTGTGTATATTCTTCATCTCTTTCTTCAGGTTCATATAACTATGTTAAAAATAAGTAGATATAAAGCCAGGCATGGTGGCACATGCCTTAAGTCCCAGCTACTTAGGAGGCTGAGGTGGGAGGATTGCTTGAGCCCAAGAGTTCAAGTCCAGCCTAAGCAACATAGCATGACCCTGTCTCTAAAATTTTTTTTTAGAAAATAGACATATAGGCCGGGCGCAGTGGCTCACATCTGTAATCTCAGCACTTTGGGAGGCTAAGGTGGGCGGATCACGAGTTCAGGAAATCGAGACCATCCTGGCTAACATGGCAAAACCCCATCTTTACTAAAAATACAAAAAATTAGCCGGGTGTGGTGGCAGGCGCCTGTAGTCCCAGCTATTTGGGAGGCTGAGGCAGGAGAATGACATGAACCCAGGAGGTGGAGCTTGCAGTGAGCAGAGGTTGCGCCACTGCACTCCAGCCTGGGTGACAGAGCAAGACTCCGTCTCAAACAAACAAACAAACAAATAAACAAACAAAAAAACATATACATATGTAGGGTTTAAAAACAGTTGTTCATCAGAGCCCTCAGAAATAATACCACACATCTACAACCACCTGATCTTTGAAAAACTTGACAAAAACAAGAAATGGAGAAAGGATTCCCTATTTAATAAATGGTGCTGGGAAAACTGGCTAGCCATATGTAGAAAGCTGAAACTGGATACCTTCCTTATACCTTATACAAAAATTAATTCAAGATGGATTAAAGACTTAAATGTTAGACCTAAAACCATAAAAACCCTAGAAGACAACCTAGGCAATACCATTCAGGACATAGATATGTGCAAGGACTTCATGTCTAAAACACCAAAAGCAATGGCAACAAAAGCCCAAATTGACAAATGGGATCTAACTAAACTAAAGAGCTTCTGCACAGCAAAATAAACTACCATCAGAGTGAACAGGCAACCTAGAGAATGGGAGAAAATTTTTGCAATCTACTCATCTGACAAAGGGCTAATATCCAGAATCTACAAAGAACTCAAACAACCCCATCAAAAAGTGGGCAAAGGATATGAACAGACACTTTTCAAAAGAAGACATTTATGCAGCCAACAGACACATGAAAAAATGCTCATCATCACTGGCCATCAGAGAAATACAAATCAAAACCACTATGAGATACCATCTCACACCAGTTAGAATGGCGATCATTAAAAAGTCAGGAAACAACAGGTGCTGGAGAGGATGTGGAGAAATAGGAACACTTTTACACTGTTGGTGGGACTGTAAACTAGTTCAACCATTGTGGAAAACAGTGTGGCGGTTCCTCAAGGATCTAGAATTAGAAATACCATTTGACCCAGGCATCCCATTACTGGGTATATACCCAAAGGATTATAAATCATGCTGCTATAAAGAGACATGCACATGTATGTTTATTGTGGCACTATTCACAATAGCAAAAACTTGGAACGAACCCAAATGTCCATCAATGATAGACTGGATTAAGAAAATGTGGCACCTATACACCATGGAATACTATGCAGCTGTAAAAAGGATGAGTTCATGTCCCTTGTAGGGACATGGATGAAGCTGGAAACCATCATTCTCAGCAAATGATCGCAAGGACAAAAAACCACACACCGCATGTTCTCACTCATAGGTGGGAATTGAACAATGAGAACACTTGGACACAGGAAGGGGAACATGACACACAGGGGCCTGTCATGGGGTGGGGGGATGGGGGAGGGATAGCATTAGGAGATATGCCTGATGTAAATGATGAGTTAATGGGTGCAGCACGCCAACATGGCACATGTATACATATGTAACAAACCTGCATGTTGTGCACATGTACCCTAGAACTTAAAGTATAATAAAAAATAAATAATTATTAAAAAATAAAAAGTTGTTCATAAAAAAGTATCAAGTTATATACTTTACCTTGCCTCTAGATTTTCTTTCTCAACAGTAAAATTCCTCCACATTTACTGGTACAGATCTAATTAATTCCTTTTAATGCCTGTACTATTCCTTGGTGTAGAGTCACTATTAATTCATTTCTTTCTCTGTGGAAAGGCATGCCTTTTGTTACTAGTTTTCTGCCACTATAGAAACAATACTGCTGTAAATATCTTTGTGTATATATTTGTGTAACTCTGTTCATACTCATTTTTTTTTTTTTAATTTGGGATAGATTTACAGGAGTGGAATTGCTGAGACAAAGGGTATGGGTAGTTTTGATTTTTATAGATATTTCCAGATTGCTTTCCCAAAAGGGTGTAAATACTCACATTAATATATGAGAGTATAGTTCTCCTTTCCTGTCCTGCCAAACAGTGGGTGTTAGCACTTAAATATTTGCCAATCAAATGAGTGAGAAATATCTCCTTATGTGTTTAAAATTTGCATTTATCAAACTGCTATTGTTTAATGAACATTTGGATTTGTACTTCATATCTTTGTTTATTTTCCTACCATGTTGTTTGTCTTATGAGTTTGAATGAGCTATTTGAGTATTTTAGATACTAATCTTTTATCTGGCATATGTATTATGTTTATTTCCCAACATATTATTTGTCTTTCAATTTGTTTATGGTATTTTTCATAGAAATGTTTAAAAAATTATATAACCAGTATGTTTAGGCTTTGCTTTATAGTTTCTGGGTGTTCTGTCTCAGTTAAAAGGTTGCCAAACCTACTGCATTACATATATGTTTGCCTAAATGTTCTTGCAGTCATTATTTTAGTAAACTTATTCTTGTACTATGTTTGAAATTTACTTTTAAAAGTGGAGTATGGTGGATAGTGAAACTTAATTTTAGTTTAGATGATAGTCAATTGTGCCAGATACTTTTTGATTAAATAAACTAACCCTTTCATACTCAATTGAATTGCCATCTTTGTCATATATTGAAGTCTCATATACACAGGTCTTTATTTCTATACTTTTTTGTTCCACTGAACTATTTGTGTATTCATATGCCAATATTATATTATTCTGCAAAGGCTTTGGAATATATATATATACAATATATATTTATTTATTTTATTATGTATTATTATTTTTATTATACTTTAAGTTCTAGGGTACATGTGCACAACATGCAGATTTGTTACATATGTATACATGTGCCATGTTGGTGTGCTGCACCCACTGACTTTTTTGAGACGCAGTCTTGCTCTGTAGCCCCAGGCTGGAGTGCAGTGGCGTGATCTCGGCTCACTACAAGCTCCGCCTCCCGGGTTCACGCCATTCTCCGGCCTCAGCCTCCCGAGTAGCTGGGACTACAGGCGCCTGCCATTCCCGGCTAATTTTTTGTATTTTTAGTAGAGACGGGGTTTCACCGTGGTCTCGATCTCCTGACCTCGTGATCCGCCCGCCTTGGCCTCCCAAAGTGCTGGGATTACAGGCGTGAGCCACCGCGCCCAGCTAGCTTTGTAATATATTTTAAAACTGGGATGGCAAATATCATTTACTATTTGTCTTTTCTATAATTTTATTAGATATTGTTAGACATTTATTTTTCTATCTAAGCATGAAAATAATGTACTGTTATAAAACAATGCAATACCAAAATGATGGAATGCAAATTGGAATTGCATTAACTTTATTCTTTTGGAAGAATTACCATTTTTTTTTTTTGGAGATGGAGCCTCGTTCTGTCGCCCGACAAGAATTACCATTTTTATTATAGTTACACTTTCCATCAAAAAACATGGCATGTGTTTTTTACTTATTCAATAAAGCTAACCTTAACAGGGCTTACTTTATAGCCAATGTTGTAAGCCAAGAGTAGAAACAAGAAGTCTAGCTATTGAACAAGGTGGAGGCAAGAATGGTCATTATTTAGTGACACTTTGATTTCCTTTTGTAAACTATAAGAGAATGAACTACCAGGCGTGGTGGCTCACACCTGTAATCCCAGCACTTTGGGAGGCTGAGGTGGGTGGATCACGAGGTCAGGAGATCAAGACCATCCTGGCTAACGCAGTGAAACCCCGCCTCTACTAAAAATACAAAAAATTAGCCGGGTGTGGTGGCGGGAGCCTGTCATCCCAGCTACTCGGGAGGCTGAGGCAGGGGAATGGCATGAACCCAGGAGGCGGAGCTTGCAGTGAGCAGAGACCCAGCCACTGCACTCCAGCCTGGGAGACAGAGCGAGACTCCGTCTCAAAAAAAAAAAAAAAAAAAAAAAAAAAGAATGAACTGAAAGTCAGTTACTACTAATGAGAGATTTTTGAAACGTGATGAATAAAAAATACAGGTAGCTTTCACTCTCACTATCCAAATAGTCGCTAAACTGACATAAAAATTTATGCCCAGATTTCACTATCTGAATTGAAAACCTGCTATAATGGACCCATATGCGTACATCATTTAAACTTTTACCACTATGTTTATTTTACCAAATGTCATTTGTAACAATTATATATCTTTAACATATTATTTTATTGTTTATTTACATTAAAGAATGTGATTGTTGCAGCTTAGAAGGAAAGTTATTGCATCTGACACTGTACTGTATCTTTGCATATTGTATGCAAACATAGCCACAAATGGAGTCATTGAGGGTTAATTAATTAGGTAATTACTCTTTTAAATGCTTTGCATTATATTGAAATTATTGATTGATGACTATACAGGTATCTGAAGTGTTTTAGTGATATTTGAGGAAAATGGAATTACTAGATAGGCTGGGAACACATTTTTAAAGTTTGAAACAATAAACTCGGCTGGGAGCAGTGGCTCATGCCTGTAATCTCAGCACTTTGGGAAGTTGAGGTGGGAGGATAGCTTGAACCCAGGAGTTTGAGAACAGACTGGGCAACATAGCCACATTTGCAGCCCATCACTACCCCCCAAAAAATGTAGATGTGGCATGTGCTTATATTCCTAACTACTTGAGAGGTTAAGGCAGGAGGCTTGCTTGAGCCCAGGAGGTCAAGGCTGTAGTGAGCTATGATTATGCCACTGCTCGCCAGCATGGGTGACAGAGTGAGACCCCATCTCTAAAAAACAAAAACAACCCCCAAATAAGCAATAGAGTATGGGCTTCTGCTTTTTGGAAATTTGTTAGCCAACATGTTTTTAGGCACTAAATATGAATGATGCCTGTACCCTCAAAACTGTAGCTTTCCTCTACTATACCAACAAAAACAAGTTTGAAATATAATGGGAAAATACACATTCACAATGGCCAGTGATATGTGGGGAGCTAGAGTAGTGCTTGACTCTGCTACCTGTGGTCGATAGTCTTTAAGATGGCTCCCAGTGATCTTAGCTTCCTGGAATTTCTGCCCTTATGTATCTTTCTACCCTTGTGTGTGGGCTCAACCTGGTGACTTGGACTTGCTTCTATAAAACAGAGTCTTGCAAGCATTACCGAATGTAACTTTTGAGATTAGATTGAAAAAAAAAAAAAACCTGTAACTTTCTTCTTGCATCTCTCCCTCTTTGAGCCCTCACTCTGGAGGAAACCAGCTCCCATCTTTTGAGTAACCCTATGGAGAGGTACATGTAGCAAGGAACTGATGTTTCAGGCCAATGGCCAGCAAGAATCTGAGGCCTGCCCAGCAGCCATGTGAGTGAACTTGAAAGCAGGTCCTTCCTCAATGAAGCCTTGAGGTGACTGCAACCCTGGCTGATACCTCAAGTGCAGCCCTGTGAGAGACCTGAGCCAGATGCATTCAGCTAAGCCACAGCACTATTCCTGATCCATAGAAACTGTGAGATAATAAGTATTTGTTGTTTTAAGCCACTACGTTTTGGGATAATTTGTTATGCAGCAATAGATAACTAATATACCACCAGAATGTAAGGGATATGAAGGGAGCCATCTGGAATATCTGGTTCACCACTCTCTCTAGCACTTAGTACAGTGCCTAGTGCCAAGCAGGTTTGTGATAAGGATTTGTTGAACATATGAATGAAAAGACAGATGAAGAGGCCAAGAGAATGGTCCTTTTCCCAACTCTGTTTCATTTTGTCATCTTGGCCCCAAAGCAGTTTATCTTATGTATAGAATATCATAAAATCTCCTCTGAAAAGAGTTGCAATTTACTTATGACCCACTTCTCTAACTACAAGGCCCAAAATGGGTCCAGAGAATGTGGCAGGGGATGGACACTGTGCCACTTCTCTTCTACCAGAGACATACTTTCTCTTAATGTATCCTGGTCTACAGAGATGTAGCTCTGCTTCCAAGAGGGTACCTTTAACCTTATCACCCTGAAAGGAGGAAATTGAATTCCCATCTTCACTTCAGAAGAAAGTCTTTGTTTAACATCTGGATAGAGGGTTCATTTGGGTGTTTTCTCCCAGAACAAAGGAAAAGTCTCCTTTAAAGGAACATTGACAACTCCACTAGTTGCTAGAAAGAAACTGCTTGCCACTTAGAAATAGCATTTTGTTGTTACTGCTTTTCTTTTCTCCCAGCTTCTATCTACTGAGGTTTCAAAAAAATATCTCAAGGGTTTGGATTTCCACAAGGACCCCCCTGGTATACTGCAGCCTATAGACCCCCAGGCTATGGATCAACTTCCCTGGCTCAGTTTCCCCCTGAACTGTACAATTATACCATAAAAGTTTTGTTTTGTTTTTGCTTTTAAATCTCTGTGAGAGGAAAGGTGATTTGACAATGTCAACTATCAAAAAAGGGATTTTTTTTTGAGACGAGATCTTGCTGTGTCACCTAGGCTGGAGTGCAGTGGCATGATGACAACTCACTGAAACTTTGAACTCCCAGGCTCATGCAATCCTCCTACCTCAGCCTCCTGAGTAGCTGGGACTACAGTTGTGAGCCACGGAGCCCACCAAAAAAGGGATGTTAAAAATGGAGGTTAATTCATGTTACCAGATCTGGCCATCATCACCTGGGAAAGACAATTAAAATTTCAAGTGGTTATATCTTCTCGTAACTGTGGAAATGTAGCTCAAATAAAACAGCCCGGTGAATTGTTCATTCGACACTTTTCATTGGTCCTCTTCCTGAATAGCAAAAATGACATGAAAAATTCCAACCCACTTTATCCGTTAGCTGCATAGTATTTTAACTTAAGTTTGATCATATCCAAACAATGTACTTCTCTGTTCTAATTTCATTTAGATGCAAGCCTGTTTCTTTCAGAATAAATGTCATGGATATAAACTTTTCAGGTTTGTTTACATCAAAATTCAGAATTTAATTCAACGAACTTTTATAGAGTCTACTATGTGCAGATATTTTCCATCCTCAAGGACTTTATAATCTACTACGAATTATAAGAAATGTGGTGATAATGGCATTTTTTGCTTAGTGCCAGTAGTGCCAAATACCATTTCCCTAGACTGCTTCCTCACAGGCACCTATTAGGTAGAATAATTATTATCTTAATTTTACAGATAGGTAAAGTGAGTCCTAGAGATGTCAAGTACTTTGCCCAAGGTCAGTCACACTGCTTACAATGATGGTCTTGGGAATAAAGCCCAGGTTTGTCTGGTGCTGAAAGTCCTAATTGGCAAAGGACTATAATACCAAACTTATTAACAATGACTCTGGCATGAAAACCTGCTGGGCAGCCTCCAAGAAACCAAAGCCTGTGGGTCCCTTGGGGTGAGATAACAGAGGGTAGGGTTGCAGAGTTGACACTTAGAGGATCTGACGGAAGGGCACCACCAGGTGTGGAGCCTGAGGCTGAATTTGACTCAAGAGTGGAAACTTCACCTGGCCTGGATATGGAAAGGACTGTCAGGACTGACAGATTGATAGCTCTCTTGATTCTGTAGGAGACTGTGCATGATTGTCTTAAATCAGTAGCAATTTACATGATTTATCCCATTAACAAGACATTACAGATGTGGTAAGTGGCATACAGGAGCTTTATATAAAATGCCATTGTGATTCAGATAATACAAAATAAGAATAAAAGCTTGCATTTCCAGAATGCTTTCTCTGTGTCAAGCACTTTGCTAAGCGCCTTACAGGCATCATCTCACTCAAGCTTTGCAACACTTACCTTATGAAATGAGTAACTTTTCTCATGCTCATATATAACTCTGATACATTTAGCATCTTGTTCAAGGCCACACGAATAGTAAGTAGTAGAGCTAGGTTCAAATTGTAATCCCAGCATTTTGGGAAGTGGAGGCGGGAGGATCAATTGAAGTCAGGAGTTCGAGACCAGCCTAGCTAACATGGTAAAACCCTGTCTCTACTAAAAATACAAAAATTAGCTGGGTGCGGTGGTGCGTGCCTGTGGTCCCAGCTACTTGAGAGGCTGAGGCAGGAGAATTGCTTGAACGGGTGGCAGAGGTTGCAGTGAGCTGAGATCACACCATTGCACTCCAGCCTGGGCAACAGAGTGAGATTTCGTCTCAAAAAACAAAACAAAACAAAACAAACCTAGATCTGTCTGATTGGCTTCAGGGAGTTTCTAGGTGGACAACTGAGAGCAGTCTTTAAAGCAGGTGGAATCTGAGGTGGACCCTAAAGGACAGTAGATGGCCAGAGGCAGAGATCCATCCAAGCAAGAGGTCAGAGCCTGAGCAAAGGCATGCATGTGGGAGGGGGTGGAGCCAAATGCAGTAATAGCAAGTGGTATCATTTGGAGCTTTGGGTGGTTTAAAGTACATAGGGTAAGAGAATACTGGAGAAGGAGGTTGGGACCACATTTTGGATGTCCCTGAATTTTAAGCCGAAGAACTTGTACTCTGTAGTGATAATAATTTTGCTAAGGCTGCTGTAACAAAGTACCATAAATAAGGTGGCTTAAAGAACAGAAATTTATTCTCATAGTTCTGGAGCCTAGAAGTCAGAAATCAAGGAATTGACAGGGCTTGTTCTTTCTGAGGGCCGTGAGAGAAGGATCTGTTCCAGGCCTCTCTCCTTTGGCTTGTAGATGGTCATCTTCCCTTGTATCTTCACATGGCCTTCTCACTATTCATACCCATGTCCACATTTCCTTTTCTTATAAGGACAGCAGTCATATTGGATTAGGGCCCACCCTAATGACCTCATTTTAACTCCATTATCTCTGTAAAGACCCTATCTCCAAATAAGGTCACATTCAGAGGTACTGGGGGTTAGGGTTTCAACATATGAATTTTAAGGAGGACACATAACACTAGTCAGGCAGATGGTTCACCAGTTTTATGGAGTCTGCTTTATTTTGAGGAAACTGTTGTTTAATGTCAGACTTTCAAATTAGATACATAAAATCAAGTGATGCAAATCATATGAAATAAAGAGGATAATAAATCTCATAGGCATTGGTGTGGTAAGAAGAAAAAGAAACTCTTTGTTTAAAACAAGAATCAACTGCAGACACTTTTGCATAAGAAAAGGGTCATGTATGGTGTCAGGATTGTTACAGAAATAGGAAAAAGAGAAAAAAAAATGAAAGAAAAGAGGCATCATTCATGTCCAGGGAGATACCTCTTTGTTTAAGGAAATGTCTAGATGGCATGTTTGAGTTTGAATGGTGAATCCAATATCCCTCACCCCAACTCTGGACATTGTTTGAAAGGGGAAAATAAAACAAAGAAGAAAGAATTAAATTTCTCAGTATACAAATCGTTGGCTTGAAAAACAGGAGTTTAATGGAGGTGATGTGAGATGGAAGGGAGGTAAGAATAATAAGACAGGGGGAAAAGAGAAGGGAAAGAGAGGTGCAACGTGGCAGATAGGAAACATGCGGAATAAAATTCAACAATGAGACATTCAGTGAGATGGGACTGGACAAGGATAATATTTCATGTTAAGTTGTTTACTATGTTGTGAGTAGTGTCATCTTCTTTCAAAAGGCTTCTACATGTATCCTTTTGATAGGGGTGATTAATGGAAAAAGAGCTTCATTCTATGTTTAGGTCTGTATGAGACATAGAAAAGAATGGCTATAAAAGTCAAGATGTTACTGAGATCAAGAGATTAGTGGAAATGAGAAATTGAAATTTCAGAGTACTGAAATTAGACCAAGTGGGGGGCCACTGCTTACTAGTAGTGTGGCCGTAAAGAAGTCAACTAACCCCTTGAGCCTCAATTCCTCATCCTGAAAGTGGGGCTAAAAAAGGAACCTATTTCATAAAGTTGCTGTGAGGACTAAATGAGGTAATGGTGGTAAAATGTTTGGAATAATGCCAGGCCCATAATTAAGTGCGCAATAAATATCAGCTGTGGGAAAGAGCAACGGACTTCTCTTAATACTTGGAGTGGGGGCTCAAAATACTCCCCACCCCTAACTATTGAAGGGAAGGAAGAGCTCAGAAAAAGGGTAGTCTTGGGAATACCCATACTGGACACATCTAAGAAGTGCTGGTGGGCGGGGGCAGGGTTTGGCGGTAAGGAAAGATCTGTAGGAGTGTAGTATGCATAGGAAGACCGAATTTAACAAAATTTGTGGAAGGGCATCAAGGAAAAATATCTCTTCAGATTAATTAAATCAGTGATGAGCACTCCCAATTCCACTGTTGCTCTTTTCTTTGTCTCTCTCAGTTTGGTTCTGTTTAGCAATTGAGCTGCTGGATGAGTGCCTTGCTCCACATCCATTTATCTTTTATTATGGCATATTACAAGAATGCAGAAAAGCATAGAGGAAAACATCAGGAACACCTAGGTGTTCACCACCCACTTCTTTCAAATCTAACATTTTTGCCTTGTTTTCTTCACTTCTTTTTATTTACTTATTATTAATATTATTATTTTTTAGAGATAAAACATGACAGGCACAATTGAAGCTCCCTGGCTGCATCTTTCGAATCCCATCCTCTTTCCTTCCTTTCAGTCTGTGAATGGCTTTTCCTGAAAAACAGTTCTATGCTGTACAATGTGAATTACTCTCTCTGGAGTTTCCAACAGCAGCCCAGGGTATTGCATTAGGTGTTTATCATTCTCATGTTTGTTTTAGTAGTTTTCACATCGATGAAGGTATCCATAAACAATACTGTCAGGCCAAGAGCGGTGGCTCACACCTGTAATCCCAACAGTTTGGGAGGCCGAGGTGGTAGGATCTCTTGAAGCCAGGAGTTGAAGACCAGCCTGGGCAGCCAAAAGAGACCCTGTCTCTACAAAAACAAAAAAGAAAAAAATTAGCCAGATTTGGTGGCATGCACCTGCAACCTCAGCTACTTGGGAGGCTGAGGTGGGAGGATCATTTGAGCACAGGAGGTCAAGGCTGCAGTGAGCCATGTTCATGCCACTGCACTCTAGCCTGGGTGACAGAACGAGACCCTGTCTCAAGAAAACAAACAATAAAACTCCCCAAATATTGTTTTACATGTTTTCAAACTTTACTATTGGGACCACCTGGTATTTAACCTTCTATAACTTCCTTTTTTTTTTTTTTTTTTTTTTGAGACGAAGTCTCACTCTGTTGCCAAGGCAGGAGTGCAGTGGCACGATCTCGGCTTACTGATACCTACACCTCCTGGGTTCAAGCAATTCTCCTGCCTGAGCCTGCTGAGTAGCTGGGATTACAGGTGTGTGCCACTATGCCCAGCTAATGTTTTGCATTTTTAATAGAGACGGGGTTTCACCATGTTGGCTAGGCTGGTCTTGAGCTCCTGACCTCAGGTGATCCACCCGCCTTGGCCTCCCGAATTGTTAGGCTAACAAGCGTGAGCCACCACGCCAGGCCTATAACTTGCCTTTTTAAATGATCACCATTGTGTTATTGAATTCAGATGAATTAATGGAGTTTTATTCATTGATTTGACTATAGTAAAATGAAATTCCATTGTATGACTATGCCACAATTTATCTTATCTTCTGTTAATGGACATTTAGGTTATTTCTATTTTTTTTCTTTTGCTATTGCTGCAGTGAACATTCTTATACATTGTGCATTGTATGAGAGTTTCTCTAGGGAATATACAGGAGTGGAATTTTGCATCTTCAACTCTAGCAGATATCAACAGATTACTCTCCAAAGTAAAGGTAATAATTTAAACCAGTGTAATTGCACTAGTGTAGTAAATCTACCAGTCGTGTGTGGGTTAATATAGTTTCACATTCTCATCAACAATTGATATTGTCAGACTTTATAATGTTTGCCAATCTAGTAGCTAGGAAATATCTGTCATTTTAATTTAGTTATTTTTTTTAAAAAAACTTTTGTTATTTTAATAGTTATTAATGAGTCTATTTTCATAAATTATTGACCATTTGAGTTTCTTCTTCTGTGAATTACCTATTCATGTCCTTTAAGGATTAAATAAGATAATATATATAAAACAATTAGAACAGTGCCTAATACAAAGTACACAATACATGTTAGCTATTATTTGCCAATTTTCCTATTGGATTGGTATTGATTTACAGGAGTTCTTATATATTTTTATAGAAATCCTTTGTTATGTGGGTAGCAATTATTTCCTCCCGATCTGTAGTTTGTATTTACATTTTTTATAGTGTGCATACATTTAGGATTTCAATGAGACAATATCTCACTGTTTTCCTATATGTTTTTGTACATTTTGTATCCTGTTAAATTCTTATCCTGAAGTCATAGAGATAGTTCCTTTTCCTATAAAAATGTTTGGGGGCTGGGCCTGGTGGCTCATGCGTATAATCCCAGCACTTTGCGAGGCTGAAGAAGGAGGATCACTTGAGCCCAGGAGCTCAAGGGTGCAGTAAGTTATAATTGCATTATTGTACTACAGTCTGGGCTACAGAGAAAGACCCTGACTTTAAATGTTTAGGCTTTATTCTCATATTTATATTGAATTGTGTGTGTATGTTTATGTTTATTTTTCAATAATTATATTTAATTATTTTTAGTTTTTGTAGAGACAGGGTCTCACCATGTTGTCCAGGCTGGTCTTATATTCCTGGGCTCATGTGATCCTCCCACCTCAGCCTCCTAAAGTGCTGGGATTACAGGCGTGAACCACAGTGCCCGGCCTCTGTGTGTGTTTTAAATGATAAATAGCACCATTCACTGAATACTTCATTCTTTCCCCATTCATATGTAATGTTACTTTTATTATGTATCAAGTTTGCGTGAGTCTGTTTCTCTATTTGGTGACTCTGTTTCTCTATTGGGCTATCTGTATGTCCTACACCATTGCCACACTGTTGTGATTACTCTAGTTCTAGAATAAAATCTGTAAAGCCAGTTCTGTCTGCTTTGCTTTTCTTCATGTGTGTCCTCATTCTTGTTGGCTCTTTGCTCTTTCCTGTGAATTTTAGAATCAATTTACAAAATCTCTAAAAGAATCGTAATGGGATTTTGATCAGAATTGCTTAACTTTAAGGATTAATTTGGCAGTGTTGACATCTTTATGACAATGAGCCTTCTTTCTCTCTCTCTCTCTCTCTCTCTCTTTTTTTCTCTTTTTGAGACAGAGTCTCTCTCTGTCACCAGGCTGGAGTGCAGTGGTGTGATCTTGGCTCACTGCAACATCCACCTCCTGGGTTCCGGCAATTCTCCTGCCTCAGCCTCCCAAGTAGCTGGGACTACAGGTGTGCGCCACCACACCCAGCTAATTTTTGTATTTTTAGTAGAGACGGGGTTTCACCATATTGGCCAGGATGGTCTTGATCTCTTGACCTTAGGTGATCCACCTGCCTCGGACTTCCAAAGTGCTGGGATTACAGAGCCACTGCACCTGGCCAGTTGTCTTTTCTGTTTTTTTTGACTGAGTTTTGCTCTTGTTGCCTAGGCTGGAGTGCAATGGTGTGATCTTGGCTCACTGCAACCTCCACCTCCTGGGTTCAAGTGATTCTCGTGCCTCACAGGCATGTGCCACTACACTGCCTAATTTTGTATTTTTAGTAGAGATGGGGTTTCTCCATTTTGGTCAGGCTGGTCTGGAACTCCCAACCTTAGGTGATTTGCCCGCCTTGGCCTCCCAAAGTGCTGGGATTACAGGTGTGAGCCACCACACCAAGTGAGCCTTCCCATTCAAGGACATGATATAGTTCTCTCTTTTTAAGGTCTTTTGTTTTCCAGTAAAGTTTTATGATTTTCTCCCCAAAAGTCTTTTATATATTTTGTTATTTTTTGATACTTTATAATTTTGTTGCTATTTTTTAAAGTTTGCCTTCTTTTTAATTTGCATATTCTATTTGCTGCAGGCACATAAGAACACAATAGATATTTTCTTATTTGTTTATTTTTTTTTTTTTTTGAGACAAGAGTCTCGCTCTGTCCTCCAGGCTAGAGTGCAGTGGTGTGATCTCAGCTCACTGCAACCTCCACCTCCCAGTTCAAGCGATTCTCTTGCCTCAGCCTCACCACGCGAATCACCTTGGCTGGCTAATGTTTGTATTTTTAGTAGAGATGGGGTTTCACCATGTTAGCCAGGCTGGTCTTGAACTCCTTACCCCAAGTGATCTACCCGCCTTGGCCTCCCAAAGTGCTGGAATTACAGGCGTGAGCCACTGTGCCTGCCGATATCTTCATATTAATCTTTTATCTGATAGTATTGCTAATATCTTTTATTAGTCCCTTTATGCAATCTAATTATATGATTTGAATATAATGACAATGTTGTTTTTTTCTCCTACCCTTATATCTTTTAATCTTATATATATTTTATTTTTTCAGTTTTAGAATATTTATTTAAATGTGTGTGTGTGTGTCTGTGTGTGTGTGTTTCAATTCTCTGGTGAAATTCTCCACCTTTTCATCTGTTTATTTTTTCCATATTTTCCTCAATTTTATTGAGCTATAAAATAGAGTTATTTTATAGTTATTCTTGGAGCCCATGTCCTGGATGGGTCCCAGACTCTAATCTTTGTATAGTGAGCTTTACACTACTTTTCACAAGCTTGACCTATATCATAAAATATCCTGAGGGCAAAATCAGCTGTGCGCTTGAGATGCCCAAAGTTTCTGCCAAGTCTCTTCCTAAAGTTTATTAGTGCATTTAGAAAATAAACTTTTGGTTTTGTTATACCTCTTTACTATATATATATATATATATATATATATATATATATATATATATTTTTTTTTGAGACAAGGTCTTGCTCTGTTGCCCAGGTTGAAGTGCAGTGGCATGATCTCAGCTCACTGCAACCTCTGCCTCCCAGACTCGAGCAATTCTCCCACCTAAGCCTCCCAAGGACTGTGTATATGGGCACACATCACCATGCCGAGCTAATTTTGTTCATTTTTTTTTTTTTTGGAAGAGGTGAAGGCTCACTCTGTTGCCCAAGCTGGTCTTGAACTCATGGCCTCAAAAGGGATCCTCCCACCTTGGCCTCCCAAAGTGCTGGGATTACAGTCATGAGCCACTGGGCCTGGCTACTGTTTATTTTTTCGAAATTATTTTATTAAGTTCTGTAATCTTTGTTACTTTTTCTAACTTCTTGGGTTGGACAACATGGTCACTAATTTACTTATTTTTTTAATTAAGCAGAAAGGGGACTTATGAACTAACTTACAGACTGTTCTTTTCAAGCGTTGAGAAATAAGTTTACTTATAATTACTGCTTTAGCTATGTCCCTCAGGTTTTGATACATAGTGTTTTCACTTGCAGTTTTGTGCATTGACTAATTTCCATTAGGATTTCTTCTTTTTGGCTAATGAATCATTTAGAAATATTCTTCCTTTCCAATGTAATTTTTATTATTTTGTTATTCTTTTCTAGTGAGGTCAGTAGGATATTGATTCTTTGGTGTGATCTGAAACTTGCTTTACTGCCTATTACAGGGTCAATTTTTGTACAGTAGATGTTCCGTATGTGCTTAAAAGTAAATGTGTATTTTAAAATTTTTGTGTCCAAGATTATGTAAATATTCATCAGAAAAACTTCTGTATAATTACTGGATTCAAAAGTTTTAGCTTTGAAGCCTTCTTTATATTTCGATAATAAACATTTCACTTTTGTTGATCATGAATTATGTAATTCATTTGGGTCGCTGTTTTTCTTTTAAGGCATGGATGAGATTTTATGTATTAGAAATCTTAAATTGTTAAGTATACATACTGAATAGTATTTCGAGTATCTACACTTTTGTATTATTTATTATAATGACACATTTAGATAGGGAGAACATGACATATGAGAATGCCATCCTAGCAATTTTTCCTGGACTGTCTAGTATTCCCATAGCAAATTTTGAATCTTCCTAGCTTTGCTAAAGTCTCTTGCTCCCTTTTCACATTACAAGAATATTACACAGAGCTAGAACTCAAAGTGAAAATTTAGTAAAATAGAAACCTCCAGAATATCTCCTGGATCTTATTAAAAAAAGATAGCAGGTGCTGTTGCTATAGCACTCAAAGGCCATGCTGCATTAAATTGCAGCTCTGTTACATGAGGCTCATGCCTCAGTAGAGCCCTGATTTAACCATTACTACATTGTATGGAACATATATTATCAAATCAGAGTGTCCTAGAAATCTGAATATGAATGAATCTTGGCTCGATATACTTATTTGGCTTATTTGAAAGGCCTTAAAAATGAACTTGGTGTTTCTGGACCCAATTTAATTAGTCATAAATCTAAGAAACTGAAGAATCATTACCATGGAGTTCCAGAATGAAAGAAATCTTGTTTTTATTATTATTACATTTTGCCTCTATCTTTGATGTGATGCTTTTAAAGTGGAACAGATTATTAACCGGTTGCAAGCAAATGGAAACTATCATATTTCAAAATCTAGAAATTTCCCAGCTGCCACTGATTCACATTTAAATCCTAAATAATTCCATATATTGCTTGGAAATTTAAAAGGTTTGTGGGGAGGGGTTGTTTTTCCTGGAGAGATGCTCAGTTTGTCTAATAACTGTATTGGCTTCCAGAGCTTTTAGTGGGTTGGTGAGTATCATGATGTTTTTATGGTGGTCAAATTTTGAATATTTGGTTGCCTGAAGCAATAATATTCTTGGTCTTCCTTTTACATCACAGAGAATCATTATTTTCCATTATTTGGATATAGACAAAGAAATTATATTTTAAGTCATTTGAGGAGATGCTTAGGGGTAAGAACATGTAAGCCTTCATTAGGGAAAGGCCTTGAGAGAGACAATAATTCCAGGTTCCAGTATGCCTAAACGGGAATCTAAAATGATATAGTTGACCAGATGGGCAGGCCTGAAACTTATAAAAAGGGACTATTCCCACATTTTGTTAGTGGCATACTTGGAATTTGGCATTTGGTCTCCCATAGAAACAATGCTATATTTGATTAAAGTTTGTGGTGTGCCCACAAAAGCCCAATTTAACACAGAGTGTGACTGAAATATTGTATTTATGATTTTAAACTTCTTTCTTTCTCTTTCTTTTTCTTTTCTTTTCTTTTCTTTTCTTTTCTTTCTTCTTTCTTTCTTTTTTTTTAGACGAAGTCTTGCTCTGTTGCCCAGGCTAAAGAAGAGTGGTGCGATCTCAGCTCACTGCAACCTCTGCCTCCTGGGTTCAAGTGATTCTCCTGCCTCAGCCTCCCGAGTAGCTGGGATTACAGGTGCCCACCACCATGTCCAGCTAATTTTTGTATTTTTAGTAGAGATGGGGTTTTGCCATGTTAACCAGGCTGGTCTTGAACCCTGACCTCAGGTGATCCACCTGCCTCAGCCTCCCAAAGTGCTGGGATTACAGATGTGAGCCACCGCTTCTGGCCCACTTTTTTTTCTTTTAAGCTGCATAAAGTACACTTAAATATATAAAATACCTTTAAAATACATCAAATCCCCAGAATCTTAACCAACCAGACCAACATTTAGGAATTCAACTGGGGCTTTGTATGCTGCTTAATCCTCCAAATGCGCCACTAGAAATTGGCCAGCAATGGGAGAGATTGGGGTTCTCAAAAATTCAAGGGGCAATACCACTCTGGATGTTCCAGTTTCTACCTTTCCAGTTCTCAGGAATCACAATGCATCTCTCATCAAGAGGAAGGGAAAGCATGAAGTGGACACTGGAGGCACGTGGATGAGCTCCTGATATCAGCCAGCCAGCTACTCAAACAGCCAGGTGGAGCCCTCAGTGGCAGCAGCTGGGAGCAAGGCAACTGTTTTCTTTCAATTAGTCATGCTAGAGAGTGAAGTGAGAGCTCCTAGAGAGCTCCTATAAGCAGCAATCCTGCCATAGTAAGATGGATGGGAAGAGGGGAAGCCAAAGTTCAGTTCAGTAAAATAACCAGTTAATTGGCATACTGATCAGCAAAATTCAGACCGAGGAACTCTATTCATCAAAGAGCCTGGGATTTTTCAACAGGTGAATTATAAGGAAAAGAAAAGAATGGAGGAAGAATCTGTAGATTAAAAGAGACTTAAAAGAAATATCAATTTTTAAAAATGAGCAAGACTAAAATATAATATCTAAGGATGCACATTTATGTGATAAAATGATTTTCTTTTAAAAAGCAATGAGTTGATTACTATAAAAATCTGGACAATCGTTACGTATGAGCAAAGAGGGGACTTATGATCTGGGCAGCACACATGGAGGGGGCTTCTGGGGTGACTGACAAAGATCTATTTCTTGACCTGATGATGGTTACAAGAGTGTTGCTTTATACAAATTCGTTAAGCCATATGTCTGTGTGGTTTTCCTTATCTGTTTTACTTTACAATAGAAAGCATTTAAAAATAGAAGTGCATATCCACGGAGTCAAAACAGTCACTGAGAAACGGACATGTATGCTTGAAGCTGTTAAAGATGGGGAGAGGAAAAAGCATTACTATCAGAGCATGGGTAGAGTGGACTGGAGAAAGAGCAGATGGCTAGGAAGGCACAGCAGTGACACAGAGAAGAGGAAGGGGAGGGATTTGTGGCTTGGACAGAATGGAATCATTTGCCAACTAGCTTGCAGCAGAATTCAGAGCTGAGTCTACTGCTCCTCATTTAAGGAGACTGAAGATGCTTGTAGAGGTGCTGCCCCAGATGTGATGTGGGGCCAGAAACAAAAATTTTACATGCTGTTTAAGTCTTATTTCTAAACAAGAATAATGTCACCAACCTGCTTCAAAATGTTATAAACTAACAAAACATGGTCTGATATTTTATACAACTCTTAAGAGTATGGGTCAAATTGACACAAGATTTCAGGTCAAGAAACACCCAATAAAATGGCAAGAAATTTAAAACAGGCAGCCAGGGAGTAGGCAAGACACAAGGGTGCAAGCAGGTGGTTAGCAACAGGGAGTGGGGGCCCAGAAGCTGGGTTGGGATTCAAGGTCAGGGCCCTAGTCTGAGTAAGAGTAAAGCCAAGCCCCTGTTTCAGAGCAACTGAGGCAGCAGGCAAATTAACCAGATAGGAATGTAGGAACAAGGATTAAGGTAAGCAACCAATAATTGGATCTGAGTTTAAGACACAGTGTTATAGGAGGGTTAATAACCCCGTTGACCCCATGCAGTCATCTGAGTTATGGAAAACAGGCTCCTTAATTTCTGTTTAATGAATAAATAGGATTTGTTCAAGAGCTTGGGGCAGACTGAGTCTATAGGAGTCGATTTGGGGGCAGTCAAATTGCCCTAGCTGTGGGGATTGTTTTGCTCTTTTATTCCTTAATAAAATACAAATAAAACTCTGTTTCCATGATTATAATCCCCCCACTAGAGATTTGATTAGATTCAGGTTCACTTTTATTTTCTCATGCACTTCCTTGGAACAAATCAGGTTCACTATTTAAGGCAAGAATCCCTCATGAGTGGTGGTGTTTATTCCTTATTGCATCCCATCAGAAAGCCTATGTAAGTCAGGATGTCTCACTTTTTACAATACTAAGATTGATTGGCGGGGTTCAGGTGGTTTCAGACTGATTCCTGCGGTAGAAAATGCCCCATCAACCTTTAAATTAATGATTTTAGCATCCACTGATGATTATTGCCTAGATCCATTATTTCATTAGGGGTTGGAAATTAATGGTTTTTCAGTGCTGTTATTTTTTCTGAATTTATTAGTGGAAATGCTTCTATCAAGAAGAACCCCCACTCCTAAAAAAAAAAAAAAAAATTTGAAATGGAGCAGTTCCCAATACAAGAAAAAAATAAAAATAAATTTAAAAAGAAGAAATTTCCCTCATCAATTATGTGGCTATCATAGAATACAGTTCTGTTTTTTCCTCTTTTTTTTTTGAGACAGAGTCTCACTCTGTCACTCAGACTGGAGTGCAGTGGTGTGATGGTAGCTCACTGCAGCCTTGAACTCCTGGGCTCAAACGATCCTCCTGCCTCAGCCTCCTGAGTAGCTAGGACTACAGGTACCACCATCAAAGCTAATTATTATTATTTTGTTGTTGTTGAAACAGGGTCTCACTATATTCCCCAGGCTGGTCTTGAACTCCTGGGCTCAAGTGATCCTCCTACCTCAGCTTCCCAAAGCACTGGGATTACAGGCATGAGCCACTGCTCCCAGCCCTAAAGTACAGTTCTTACCGGAAAGGCAGGACAACTACTTGATTCTTGCCTTTCACTTAAAAAATTTCAGGATGATTTGGTGTCCTAGCAGCCTCCAACGATGACTAATGTGTTTGTATTAGATCATTATAAATTTATGGGCTTTTATGTATTTGATGTATTTCCATAAATCACAGTGATTTTTAATTTTGATACCCAAATTGACCCGTATTAGGCCAGTGGGAGCCCTTTCAAGTTGGCTCCTGAGGCTTTTTGACATGATCATAGTAGTTGCTGATCACTTCCTTGCTTTCTAGTACAAGAGGACATTCCTGGTTCATCTAGTACAGTCCCTGCCCCAGACCTGCAGTCAGCCATTTCTCTAAGGAGTGGTGGTTTTATTTTGTGGGGAATGATATTCAGAGATTACAATTTGTGTGCCAGTGGTGCTCATTGCTATTAGTAGTTATTACTTTTAGGTCTTTGTAGTGGTCAGAGATAGCAATTACCTTTTTGTTTAAAAAGAAAAAAAGAAACAAACAACTTTATAGTGCTATTTCTAATTCAAATGTAAGATTACAGGATTTTTACTTAAATTCTTTGAATTTATATGAGTATCTCCTTTCTCTTATTTTGAACATCTTGGCTCTCAATAATGTTAACATAATTACCTATACTAGTTCCAAAATAGAAACAACAAAATGTTGTTGTTAACAAGAAAACTGTTAATGACCATTAACAAGAAAACTGCCTGGGCGTGGTGGCTCACACATATAATCCCAGCACTTTGGGAGGCGGAGGCAGGTAGGTCGCTTGAGCTCAGCAGTTCAATACCAACCTGGGCAACATGATGAAATCCTGTCTCTACAAAAACTAGAAAAAATTAGCTGGGCATGATGGTGCGTGCCTGAAGCCCAGCTACTCAGGAGGCTGAGATGGGAGGATCACCTGAGCCTGGGGGAGGTTGACACTGCAGTAAGCCATGATTGCACCACTCCACTCCGGCCTGAGCCACAGAGCCAGACCCTGTCTCTAAATAAATACATACATAAATAAATCAAATAGTTAATGCTATGAAAAAAACCAAACTACTAAATGCAGTTTAGAATTTCTTTGTGGTTCTCTGTGTCTTGAGAATATGTCCAATTAGGAATGAGCAGTCAAAATTCTGTGTTTTAAAGTGCAGTTGAAATTTTTTTTCTCTATGTGGATTTGTCATCAACTTATTGTAAAGTCAAGTTCATTTGTTTCAGTTTGCTTTCTATTTTTAGGGATGGTTTTTTTTCTTTTTGATTAATTTTGTTCCAAAGTCAAACTATATAACCAGATATATTTAAAGAAGTCTCAAGGCCATCCCTCCCCTCTACCCTGTCGCCTCCCACTATGGATAACCATCTTTATAAGCAAATATGTTGTATGTAGGGGGATGTGTGTGTGTGTTTTCCTTTAGAGTAGGCTATTCAAAAAGTGGCATACTAGGAGCATTGTTTTACACTTGTTTTTCCCTCTAATAATAGATACTGGAGCTATATCAGTATATAGAAATTTTCCTCATTATTTTATTTTTTAACAGCTTGTAGAGTGCCAATCGTATGGATGTACCATGGTTTATTAAACTAGTCCTTTTAAATGTAAGTTTATTTATTATTTGTATAAATTTAAGGGGTACAACTGTAGTTTTGTTACATGGATACATTGCATAGTGGTGAAGTCTGGGCTTTTAGTGTAACCATCACTCAAATAGTGTACATTAAAACCATTAAGCAATTTCTCATCCACCTGCCTCCCACCCTTCGGAGTCTCCAGTGCCTATTATTCCATGCTCTATGTCCTTGTGTACCCGTTGTTTAACTTCCACTTATAAGTGAGAACATGCAGTATTTTACTTTCTGTTTCTGGGTTGTTTCACTAAAGATTATGGCCTCCAGTTGCAGTGAGCTGAGATCGCACCACTGCACTCCAGCCTGGGAAACAGAGTGAGACTCTCTCAAAAAAACAAAAAAAGAGATTATGGCCTCCAGTTACATCCATGTTTCCATGTTATCGCAAAAGACATGATTTCATTCTTTTTTTAATGCCTGAATAATATTCCATTGTGTATATATACACCACATTTTCTTTTTTCCCCACTTTGATTTTAGATTCAGGGGGTACATATACAGGTTTGTGACCTGGGTATATTGCATGATACTGAAGTTTGGGATACGAATGACCCTGTCACCCAGGTACTAAGCAGGACACCTAATAGTTTGTCAACCCTTGCTCACCTCACTTCTTCTACCCTCTAGTAGTCTCCAGTTTCTATTGTTGCCACTTTATGTCCATGAGTACCCAATGTTAGCTCTCACTTGTAAGTGAGAACACGTGGCATTCGGTTTTCTGTTCCTGAGTTAGTTCACTTAGGAGAATGACCTCCAGCTGCAGCTGTCTTTCTGCAAAGGACGTGCTTTTGTTCTTTTTTTATGACTGTGCAGAATTCCATGCTGTATGTGTACCACATTTTCTTTATGCAGTCCGCCATTGATGGGCACCTAAGTTGATACCATGTCTTTGCTATTGTGAATTGCATGATGATGAACATACAAGTGCATGTGTCTTTTTGGTATAATGATCTATTTTCCTTTGGGTATATGCCCAGTAATGGGATTGCTGGGATGAATGATATTTCTAAGTTTTTGGAGAAATCTCCGCACTGCCTGCCACAGTGGCTGAAGTAATTTACATTCCCACCAGCAGGGTCCCTTTTCTCTGTGGCCACACCAGCAGCTATTGTTTTTTGACTTTTTGATAATAGCCATTCTGACTGGTGTAAGACGGTATCTCATTGATAACCATATTTTCTTTATCCAATCATCCACTGAGAGACACTTAGTTGGTTATTGTGAATAGTGCTGTGATAAACATACAAGTGCAGGTATCTTTTTTGAGATGATTTCTTTTCCTTTGGGTAGATACCCAGTAGTGGAACTGCTGGATCAAATGGCAGTCCTATTTTTAGCTCTTTGAGTAATCTCCATACTATTTTCCATAGAGGTTGTATTAATTTACATCCCACTACAGTGTATAAACTTTCCCTTTTCTCCACATCCTTGCCAACATCTGCTATTTTTTGTCAACTAGTTCTTTATTGGTGGACATTTGTTTCTAGTCCCTTGCTACTGCAAACAACACTCCCTCCAATGACCTTGCACATATGCTATTTTGTATTTACTCAGTGTATCTTTGTGTAACATGAGTATTAATTTTAATGTGAGCTTCAGTTGAGCAAGACTATTTCCATGTTCTAGTGGCTGGTTACTAGTAAAAGCTCTTAGGTAATCTGGTGTTGATGAATTCTATCAAAGGAGAAATCTGAAGATAGTAGATATTTTCACAAGTCAATTATTGTTTACTACCCCTCAATATTCCTCAAATACTTTATACTCATCTTTGTCTCTAGACCCGTTGCTCTTCTGCAGCTCACTATCCTCAGAGTACATTCCCTCCTCCATGAATTCTAATTTGAATGTTTCCTATCTTTATGTCTCTGCTTCCTCTGACCTTTGGAAGTATCTAAAAACTTTTAAGTTTGTAGTTTGAATACTCAATAAATCTTTAAAACAATGCCTAGATAATTTTCCCTGCAATTAGGGTATACTGCCACTAGATGACAGCAGTATCTTGGTTTTGTTCTTATGGTCCAAACCCCAAAGCATAGGTAACCTGGAGAAGTTTCTCTGAGCCTATTTCCTTATCTAAATTGAAGGGAATGAGTTGGATGATTTCTGGTCTCTGTCCCTAATTTCTATGAGTCTAAATAATTTTCTAAATGTTTTCAATTTTCTCTGACCGCTTTAATTTCTTGTTATCAAGAGAGAAAAATGAGCTACAGGCCTTTCCTAGGCTGAGGGTGTAATACTCAGTAGTTATTTCTAGCTGAAAAGAAGCCATTTTTCACATTATTCTGACCAAAGAGTGAAAATTCTGCCTTTGCCCGTCAGGTTTTTTCTCTTTTCTTTTCTTTTCCTTTTCTCTTCTTTTCTTTTTCTTTTCTTTTCTTTTTTCTTTGTTTTTTTGAGTGCAGTGGCCCAATCTCAGCTCACTGCAAACTTCAACTCCCAGGTTCACGCGATTTTCCTGCCTCAGTCTCTGAGTAGCTGGGATTATAGGTGCCTGCCACCACGCCTTGCTAATGTTTGTATTCCTGTAGAGAGGGGATTTCACCACGTTGGCCAGGCTGGTCTCGAATTCCTGACCTCAAGTGATCTGCCTGCCTTGGTCTCCCAAAGTGCTGGGATTACAGGCGTGAGCCACTGCGCCCGGCCCAGGCTTATTTTTTTAGTAGCTGCTGGCTAGGTATTATTTGAATCTATATTTGTTTCATTTGATAATTTATTTACATATTCGACAAATATTTATTGAGGGTCTTTTACATGACTGACACCATTTGGTTGTTATTGGCTTTGTTCCTTTTGCTGTTGTTTTGGTTTTTTTAGCAATATCTTGAGCTTAAAATCTGTTCTCTTTTTCTGGAGCTTCTAATTATAAACACAAACAATTCCCAGAACAGAACTTCTAAGTAACAAATGTAAGCAATTTTCTAGATTAAACTATAAACTGGATTAATCACATTCCTTAAGTAGGTGGTAAGTGATTTAGTGGTTCACATACATCTTGAGTTAACAGACCAACAAAATTCAAAGAAAAAAAATAGACTGACCAAGAGTTGCCAATTTTTTTTGTTATGCTAAGTGAGGATGTTAAAAAGAGACAACTGCCACAATAAAATAAAGAACATTTCATTGCCAAGAAAAAAAAATGGAAAGGAAATACTCATAATAGACTTGTAATAAAGGAAAGTCTTTAAAACTGAATATAAATTTAAAGTCATGAAACATTCCCCTCATTATCTTCTTTGTTTTTCTTTGAATTTTGCCATGGACTTGTGAAAACATTGTCACAGACCAGTTGAAGTCTGTGGACTGGTGTTCGGGACTCACCATTTTAGGACGGGAACTGCATTTTATTCTGACTTGTGTTCTCACTGTGGTAGGCTCCAGGAAATAATCGACAAAATCAATAGAAGTCCATCTTGGAGTTAATGTGTTTTAACAAAAGCATTATTGTTTTAACTTAGAAGGTGATGTGTTATGCTCTGAATGAACTGATGAAGTATAAGTGGCTTTGTACACAGTTTAAGTATTTGTAGTCCAGATTTTACAGATGCTGAGACACAGAAAGGTTAAATGAGTTAGTCCCCTCACTCGGTGAGTCAGTAAAACAGACAAGAATAGAACAAGACTCTGGACTTTAAGGACCACATAATCACTTAATTACAATCAGAAATTGGAACAGATTAACTGTTTATGTGATTTTCAACAGTGTTGGCTAATTACCCTAATGACGCAGCATGACTTTTCTAAGAAATATGCATGAGTTTATACCCTAGTCCCAGGCTGAAGTTAGCTTTATCCTCGTTACACTTGGCTGCAGACTAAATTCACATTTTGCTCCAGCTATGGAGAAGACGATGAATTTTAGCGATGGTCTTTCAAAGTCCCAATCTGTGAAAATGTACAGATACATGGGATCTTGACAATGAGTGATTTTCTCTAGCATCCTTGAAGCTCACTACTGCAAACTGGACTAATCTTAAAAGACTCTCTCAGCTCAGAGATCGTAGAATTCTATGATTTTTTATATCTTCTGACCTACAGGCCAATACTCAGAGTCCACTAAATCAGGGATTGTCCATTTTAACAAGGTATTTCCAAAATCTCTTGAAATGTGTGAAGATTTTGTGTATATTCGTGTCCAAAGCCATGTTTTCATCAGGAGAATCACTGGAAGATTTTGTTTTGTTTTAATTTTTATTCTTCCTTTTATTTTTGGCACAAAGATACTAAGAGTTTTCAGGGAAGTATGTTAGATCCCATGACATATTATTTGAAATAATATCATATTATTCTCTCTAATCCTAATCTAAGAATTCTATGAGGTCAAATTTTGTCCCTTTTTGAGAAGAGAAAGCTGAGTCTCAGAAAAGTGAAATTTCAAGAAGCTCTTGGAGGATCGTAGGGCTGTCAATAGATGGGTGTTAAGCAATGACTACCACCCCATCACCCAGTCTCTCCTCATCAGAGGATGTGGTCCGTTGAAGACTAGGAGGGGCTGCCAGGGAAGACCTGAGCTAAAAATAAGGCCAAGATCCACAGACTTTGTTGGCATGGCCTTACTTCTCAGTCATTCTTTCTTTATTTCTTTTTTTTTAACCGTAATTCCCCTGGCATGAATCCCAGTCAGTTTGGCCTAGCAGGTGCCAGCCTCAGCTTGTAGTTGCTCATGTCAGCTTGAGAATCCTTGGTCGCCATTTTATCCTGAAGCTACCTACATATTTGCTCCCACCTCTTAAAGCTATGTCTGCCTCATCCCAGCCCTGGGTTTTATATAGTTTCCATTAGGTTGAGGAACATAATTGGTTATTTAACCCATATCTGTTCATTGACATTTATTTATCCACATCCATTCATTCAACAGATATTCATTGAGTACCTATTAGTCACTGTGGTTGGCATTGAGGACAAAGCAGTGAAAAAGACAGTCATGGTCCCTGCACTCGCGGAGTTTAAAACTTAGCAAGGGAAATAGTCATTAATCTAATAATCACACTAATGAATATATAAATATAAACTGAGACGACTTCTCTGAAGGAAAGTTTACTTTGATTGGGATGGAGGGTTGGAGTCAGGAAACGTATCTCTTATAAAGTGATCCTTGAGCTTAGATATGTGGAAGAAGAAGTGATAGAGAAGACAGAGATCGTGTGGGGGCCATTAGAATGTGCCTGGAAGACCTCCTAAAATAGAGTGTAATTGACAGAGGGCCTCAGCTGATGTGTTCTGGCGCTTCCCATGGGCTTTCGCCTCCCATAACTGAGTACTGTGGGAATAGTAAGACAGACTCATTCCTGGGAGACATGTGGACACCTTTGTTGGGCAAATTTGGCTCAAGAATTTGCAAATTTGGCTCAAAAAGCTTCTTTAGTCTACACAATACTCTAGGATGCTTCCACCCAACCTCCTCTTCCTCTCCCTCATTCAGGGTCAGACTTTCATCATAGCTCCCTCCTGATTTTCTTTCATACCTGCATTTCCCATAATAACATCTTTCCATGTTTAATATGGTCTTGACATATACTCCTTGGAGGAACTGGAAAAACACAAGTGAAGTGGGTATTTTAGATGTAGGGAACAGTGTTTACTTCCAAGGGCTAGATACGACTTGCATGACCTAGTGTAATCCTGAAAAGAAGACCAAAAACTATGAGGCTCCAAAAAAACTAATTGTTGATAGCTGTATGGGCAGGGCCGGATTATCAGGAATAAAGTCAAGAGAGGTGAGGGGTAGATGCTGTGGGCTGACTGTAAGCGCTGCCATCCCTTCTGCTATTCAAAGGCTAGGGAAAGGTCTCTGAGCAGTAGCCTTGGGGACACTGCTGTCTTTACCCACCACCATCTTGCATTGCTTGCTGTGGTCTGCCTTTTTGGCCACAGTTGTTACTCTTTTGCTCCAGCTGAGTTGCTACAATTACCAAGTGAGGAAATACTGATAACAGAGAATTTAGAATTCCAGGCTTTACTGCTTTCCTAAAGGTTATCTTAGTCAAAGCCTGCCTTTCAGCTTCCTAAGGTCTTTTTTTGTCTTTTGGTGTGAACTTTTCCACAAGTTCTTTGCCATATGTTTTGTCTTTCTAAGCCTGAAATGTTTTCTTTTCTTCACTTAATTAAAATGCCCTTCTGTTTTCAACTCTCTACTTGAAGAGGCAGTGAGTGTTCTAGACAGAGTTCAAACTCAAAGTCAGGCCAGAGATGAAACTCCAGCTCCATCTCTTTCTATATGTGAATCTTTGGGCACATTATTTAATTTTTGAATCTAAATTTTGTTACTTATAAAATAGAGATATTGGGATTGCTGTGAGAATTACATGAGTTATAGTATATAAAAGGGCCTGGTACTGGCATTCAGTAAGTGTTGGTTCCCTTTTAGCTCACTTCTACCCTTCCTCTTGGCATTCTTTACTTTTCTTCTCTCCTTGGATGCCTGGCTCTCACAGCAGATTTCCCCTTACCAAGACAATGAGAGCCTTGGGAGAGCTATTTCCTTTTAGATTTTTCCACGTCCTATTTATCTAAGCACAAATATGTCCTTTCCCTTATTCATTACCTTTCATTATTCAAAACTTTGGTGCATTCAAAACTCATGTAAAAGGATTCAACTAGTCATAGAGACGGAGCTTACAGGGCAGCAGAATTTAAAAATGGAAAACTTCTGATTATAGATAGAACTTATTCATTCATTCATTAACCAAATATTTCTTTTTTTCTTTTCTCTATTTTTAGCAGTCCTTACCCCAACACTGAAATATTTAATTCTCTATTATGTCTCCACTGCATAGGGTATAAATGTTACAAGCTTTACTTTTTCAGGCTAGATCACAGTATAGAGTAGGAGCAATGTAAAATTTGATATCAAATATCAGGGTTCCAGAAGATTCCTGGCCACATCCTATTATAAAGAATTGTTGCAGTACTTTCTCCTTAGTTCAGCTAAAACTGGGCTCTTGTCACATGATCAAGAAAGATTAGGCTCACCGACACATACAAGGGTGAGGAAAATGGAATTTATTAGGCAAAAAGGAAAAATGAAAAATAACTCTTAGCAAAGCGAGAGAGTCCTGCTAGCAGGTTTCACGCCTCATAGATTGAATCCCAGGTCCCTACACAGGAACAGGAAAGGCCAGGCTCCTCCCACTTGCAAAGGGTGAGAACCTCCCGAGGCTCCACCCTATGTTCCCAGTGCGCAGGTGGGCTTATTCAGAAAGAATCAGTTAGGAAAGGGTGGGCTTCATCCGGGTCCAGCAGTCCATTTTTTCAGCCTTCAGGCTGTTTTAGGCTTGAAGGCGCAGTTTCTCTGGGGGAGCCTTGGCTGTCTCTTGTCTCTATAAGAACGTCCTACTGGTAGCTGGTTCTCTTGATAAGCCCTAGTATTCCACCATGTTGTGGGGGGCTGCTCTTATTCCATAGCTTTTCTGTTTCCTAGCTAGGGCAAGTTGCTTAACCTTGAAGACTTCATTTTTTTTTCATTTGTAAAATAGAGTGAATTAAAGTATTTTCCCCACAGTATTGTTATGAAGAGTAAATGAACTGACTTGTGTAAAATGCTTAGCACAGAGTTTAGCACATAATGAGCATCCAATTCCTGTCAGCCTGTTGCCAACGTTGTTATCAATGTTATCATTCAGGTGAAGTGAGCCTAAGAGCTTGTAGGCCCAGATTTTAAATGTACACACTATTTCCCCCTTTCATTTGGAGAAGTTAGAGGAGGAGACAAGTATGACTGCCCACTCTGTTACTTAGTATCTGTGAGCTCTTCAGTAAGTCATATAATATCACTGAACTACAACTTACAGATCTGCAAAATGAAGAGACTAATGGTTACTATTTCATAAGACTGTTGGGAAAACTGAATGAAGTAATGGGGAAAGGCACTTAGCCCCATGCCTGGAAGAACATAGTAAACATGCGCTGGAAGTTAGCTATTAGAATTACAGAGTTAATTTTTTACCATCTTCATCCTCTCTTCTTGCACTCTCTTTCCAGCTCCTATTTCTGGGGCTCTATTCAGGGGAAGCAAAAATAATTTTGCACAAGAACAATCTCTTTATCCCGAGAAAGTTCTCCTTTCTACTTTATTATGCAGGCAGTCAGACCCCTTTGACTAAATCTCCCCATTTCAGACTGTGCCTCAGGCTTTGGCTTTATCACCAAAGGGTGTATAATGGTGTTGTACTAGACAGAAGAACAGCATCTCCCCTACTCCCTCCAGGTAAATTCTGCTGTCCCCTTTCCCATGTGGAATATATATATACAATTTTAATTTTTTTTTATTTTTGAGATGGAGTCTTGCTCTGTCACCCCGGCTGGAGTACAGTGGCGTGATCTCAGTTCACTGCAACCTCTGCCTCCTGGGTTCAAGCGATTCTCCTGCCTCAGCCTCCCAAGTAGCTGGGATTACAGGCACACACCACCACACCTGGCTAATTTTTGTATTTTTAGTAGAGATGGGGTTTCACCATGTTGGCCAGGCTGGTCTTGAACTCCTGACCTCAAATGATCCACCCACCTCGGCCTCCCAAAGTGCTGGGAATTACAAGCGTGAGCCACACGCCCGACCTAGATTTTATATATTTTTAGGATCTGTTTTCCCTTCATGCAATACAATGGATCAGTAAAGATGAGATTTCAGGCGTCAGTCTCAGACCAAGAGGCCTCATTAACTACACTGTGAGTTCGTCCTACCTTCACCAATTTCAATCTAGAAGCACCTCTGACCCATTAATGTCAAATGCAATGTGCTCAGCCTCCAACAATCTCCACCAGTTTGTGTGAGGAAGCTTTGGTCTTCAGGTGCATTCATGCCATTCTGATGGACAGAAACCTTCTAGCCAGGCTCTGTGGGGAGAGAGGAGAAAAGTATGTATATATGGGAATGGGGGTGGGGGAAGAACAGAAATTACTGAATTATAAAGCGCATACTTGCCAGGTTATAAGAAACATTAAACTAAATAGCCTGAACAGTCCATTTGCTGAAAAAGACATTTAATTATTTCAGCAAGTACTAGTCAGAGACGAGAGCTCATAAAATAAACAAAAAGACGCTAGCATTTGATTTTAATGTCTTTCTATTTTGCCACGGGCCACAATTTAATTAAAATTCTGAATAGAAATTTTAAGACAACACATTCTCCTCCCTAGAAGCCAGACAATGAAGATAAAACATCCCCGATATCTTCCTGGAATTTTGGACGTTATAGCTCAATGCCCAAAGCGAGGCAATCTTTGCCAGCTGCCCCCGCTCCCGCCTCCCAATAACGAAGGCATTGATGAGAGATGTTTGCAGTTACTAAGCTGTATGTTTTAAAACTGGGCCAAGTGCCCAAGGGTCATAGAGCCATAGACACTTTGCTATTTATTTTTGAGAACAATGTAGAAGTGATTATGGAAAAACTGATCAAAAGAGGTAGTAGAGGTGAGTGCAGGTGTTGGGGAGAGATGTGGTTTTAGTTGTGTGATTTTCATTGGTACAGAGAGTGCTGAATTCTGGGTTCTAACCCTGGCTCTAATAGTTGAAAGTTGTGTTTTAAACTTCTTGTCACTTCACTTTTGCCATCTGTGAAATGGGATAGGATAGGCCAGTGATCCTTTATGGTCCCCCTGTTCTAATATACCATGCTTTAAATATAGTAAGATAAATACGGCCTTAAATATAAATGACCACAAACCCAAATATTTTGGAAAAGATGGCAGTTCTTCTAACTGTGTTGATCAAGTTTTAGAAAGAATTACATAAACATCTTTTTTTTTTTCTTGCTCATTGTACCAAGAGCCAAAAATACATCTTTTTTTGTTGTTGTTGTCGTTAACATCCAGTGACTAGAGCAATGCCTGGCTCACATAGGTGCTCCATAAATGTTTGTTGACTGAATATATGAATCATCCATGAGTATTTTAGCTCTCAGTTTTAATTACATATCTTCCTAGCCCACGTTGTGAAGATGTCAAAGATGTTTTCCTGTACTTAGTAAGAAAAATAGGCCAGGTGTGGCAGCTCCTGCCTGTAATCCCAGCACTTTGGGAGACTGAAGCAGGAGGATCGCTTGAGTTTGAGATCAGCCTGGACAAGATGGCGAGACCCTGTCTCTAAAACAAACAAAAAAAGAAATATGTTAAATTATAAATTATAGGCCTTTTTAAAGAGACAGAGTCACTTGCCATGTTGCCTAGGCTGGTCCTGAACTCCTGGGCTCAAGTGATCCTCCTGAGTAGCTGGGCCTACAGCCAAGCATCACCATACCCGACTGGGCCATTGTATTTTGACTTGCTTTTTCTGTCAGTAAATTACAGCCGCACAGGATTTAAAAAATTCTATCTATACACCAATTTGGTAAAATCCTAGAAAGACAAATGATTTGTATCCCACCTTTGCATAGGTTGTGTTTTTGTTTAGCCTTTTAGGCCTTTAAAAACCAAAGGCCTAAAAATGGTTTCTGTTGCATTCTCACTTTCCAATCATTTTTTATATTTACAACAGAAGATAAATGTATTTAATTTATTTTGTTCCACCTTGACAGTTCAGGAAGCTCCTCTGAACCTGAGAAAACCTTTATGTTGGAAGCTCCAGCCATATCACCCTTTATCTGTAGGAATCATAAAATCTCTGTCTTAAAAGTTATTTTGGCCAATATTTAACCTGATACTTGGCTCCCTTTTACAACACCTCCAGTGGAATAATATTTTCTGGCAATGTTATATGCCATCATATGCACAGCCCCTTTTAGCTATGGTTTTCCCCTCTAGATATTCTATTTCCTTTCTTCCTGCTCTAGCTAAGCTAACTACTTCCCTCTGCTTCCTCACTCCCGTTCACTCTTTAATGTGTTGTGATCTAGTACTGATATTGTTCTCACTAAGGTCACCAGTGACCTCCATGTTGCCAAACCACTGGATACTTTTCTTATCTTGCAATGTATTACGGCATATGAAATATTAACCACTCCCTCTTTAAAAATCTTCCCTCCTTTGGCTTCTGTGATAATCTTCAACTTTTGTTTATTTATCTTACCCCTTACCTCATTCTCTGGCTCCTCTTCCTTGGCTGACACCTTCAGTGTTGTTTCACAAAGCTCTAACCTTGACCTTGTACTCTGTCCTGTATTTCTCCCTGAACAGTCTAAACACGATCATTTATATACATATGACTCTGAAGCTTACCTTCAGCCCAGTTTTCTAAGCTCCAAACCTGCATGTCTAACTGTCTATAGAATATCTCCGCCTGGATGTTCTATAGGCATCTCATCAGGCCCCCGCTGGATCGTTGCGGCAGTCTTCAGTGTCACCCCGATTTTATTAAGTTCTCCACACTGCTGGAAGAGTAACTTTTTAAAAATACAAATCTGATTGGGTCATTTTCGAACTAAAAATTCTTTAGTTTTGTGGTTCTCCATTGCCTAGGGTGTAAATCTGAACTTCTTTGTAGGTCATATAAAGTCCTTCATGATCTGGGTTTTATCTTTTTCTCTAGAGTTATCTCCTCATACGTCTATCTTTTCATGCTATAGCAACATTGAACTGAGTCCCCAGATAATTCCATGTCCTTTCATATATCCAAACCTGTGCCCATGCACTTCCTTCCTTCCTTTCTCCTTTCCTTTCCTTTCCTTTCTCCCTCCCTCCCCTCCCTCCTCTCCCACTCTCTGCCATACTCCTCCCCCTCCTCCATCGCCCTCCCTCCCCTCCCTCCTTCTTTCCTTCCTTCCTTCCTTCTTCCTTCCTTCCTTCCTTCCTTCCTTCCTTCCTTCCTTCCTTCCTTCCTTCCTTCTTCCTTCCTTCCTTCTTTTTGAGGCAGACTCACTCTGTTGCCCAGGCTGGAGTGCAGTGGCATGATCTCGGCTCATTGAAACCCCTGCCTCCCAGGTTCAAGCAATTCTCTGCCTCAGCCTTCCGAGTAGCTGGGATTACAGGCGCCTGCCACCATGCACGGCTAAGTTTTGTAGTTTTAGTAGAGACGGGGTTTCACCATTTTGGCCAGGCTGGTCTTGAACTCCTGACCTCGTGATCACCCGCCTTGGCCTCCCAAAGTGCTAGGATTACAGGCATGAGTCACCGCACCCAGCCGCTGTTCCCTCTTTCAAATGAACTCAAGCACAGCTTCCTCTGGGAAGGATTTTTGCACTCAGATTCTCCTTCCTCTTGTATACCATTGTACCATGTATCAACCTTCATTATAGTTGATATTGTGTAACGATTGCTTCTATTATGTGTTGGTTTGATTGCATACTCATTCCTTCATTGCACAGGTGAAGCAAAGAGCAGTCTTGTTAGTTGGGCGGACCTTTAGAGCACGACACGGGTTCACAGTGTATGGACAGATCACAAGCAAATTTGATGATACCCTCCATTCTCCTGAGTTCCAGTGGAGAAGATAAAGGGACATTCTCTTACCCAAAGGGGAAATAACGGTGACATTTTCATTCTGCTTCAAGTAAGGCATGCTGTTAATAGGGTAACAGATTAGGTGGAGTTGTCCTAAATACCCCATGGGCTCTCGAACAAAGCTGAGTCCTTTCTTGGCCTTCTGGCAAAGTGATAACACTGTCAGTAAGTTCTAACAGTGGAATAAACCTTATTTGTGTCTGTTTCCTCTGGCTGTCCTTCCTTCTTTTAGTGACAGCTGGATGTTGTTATGGAGGAGGGAGAGTAGTCAGAAAAATAGAGTCTGAGCAGCCTGAGCACACTGAAGATGGCAAAATATTTAGAGGTTGGGCTGCCCAAGTACATTGAAGAAGGTCCAGTATTCAGGAGCTAGAGCTCCCCAGACAAATCTAACTTCCCAGTGCTAAAAAATATATAAAAAAGACTATTACACGAGATCAAAATAGTGGTTACCTCATTGTGGTGCAGATGGGATTGATCTTGTGGTACAAGAGAAGTTTCTGGTGTGCTATAATATTTTCTAGCTTGATATGGGCAGTGGTTACATGTGTATATACATAAGTAAAATTTTATTGAGTGATTCACTTGAGATTTGTGCACTTTACTGTATGTAGGTTATATCCCAATAAAACTTAAAAAAGAAACCAGGGGAAAATATATATGGCAGAAAAAAAGTAGCCTATCACAATTTATATTTCAAACACAGCATTGGCCCCTCAATTCAAACTGCTGTATTATGTTTTACCTAAGTCCTTTTAGGCTTTAGCAACTTTAGGGGGAGAAACTGGTGACCAATGAAAGAGAGATTCTTTACAAAATGATATTTCCTTAGAGGTGCTTAGGCCCTTGCAGAAAGTTGTAATTGTCTATCTACCCCCATTATATTGTCTTTCTAGTTCAGGGAGCATGTTTTTCTACCTGTCCCAAGTGTGCAACACACAGTAAATGCTTCATCAAGTTCCCTCTGTAACAATTACATTCTGTTCTGCAAAAGAGTGAAGCAGACAAGACTATTTTTATTTACCTTTTACTTTTTTTTTTTGTATAATTTATTTGAGACAGGGTCTCACTTTGTCCCCCAGGCTGGAGTGCAGTGGTGCAATCACAACTCACTGCAGCCTCAAACTCCTGGGCTCAAGCGATCCTCCCACCTCAGCCTCCCAAGTAGCTGGGACCACAGGCACATGTCACTACCACTGGCTAATTTTAAACCATTTTTTATAGACACTAGGTCTCTCTCTGTTGCTCAGGCTAGTCTTGACCTCCTGGCCTCAAGCAGTCCTCTCAAAGTGCTGGGATTACAAGCATGAGCCACCGCTCCCATCTACCTTTTTGCCTTTTACTTTTCCATGTTCCTCTCCTGCATCTTGGTGCCCCTGTGCCCTGCCTGTCACCTCCAGTTCCCTGCTGTTACAGACATAGAAACCACTTACCTGGTAGAGGGGCACTGTTCCCGTCACATAGCAGGCACTTAATAGATACTTGTTGACTGAGGCAGAGAAGCAAGGATCTGGGGCGTTGCTGTAACTGGAAGGCTGAGTGAGTTGAGGAAGTCAGTGGAAAGGTGTATTGGACCATAGGTGGAGCTGCTGCCAGAACCAGCACACTAGAGGAGAAAGTTCGAGAAAGAGTACCAAGGCCTAGAACCTAGGACCAAACCTGGGGCTCTGGAACCTGAAATACCAATCCAGAGTATCCAGTCATAGAGACCACAGCCAAGAAGAGCCAGGGACAACCAGAGGAGATTCATGCTAAAGTGTTAGTCTGCCTGAAAGAGACTCAGTCAGGTGGTGGCCATCTCTGCCTGGGCTGACAAGTTTGAATTGCCTGTGACATAATTCGTCTGTGTGTGTGTGTGTGTGTGTGTGTGTATGTATGTGTGATAGAGTTTTACTATGTTGTGAGGCTGGTCTTGAACCTTGAACTCCTGGGCTCAGATGATTCTTCCACTTCAGCCTCCTGAGTAGCTGGGACCATAGGCATGTACCACCATGCTTAGCTTGTGACATAATTCTTTTTGGACCATGCCTTGTCAGTCTGTCCACCTTAAACTGGCTGCATACATTTCTCTGGTTGTCAACTAACTTATCTAATCTTACCAGAGGTTTACCTGATCACAATAATACCTTATAGTTGTATAATCTTTTAAAGTCTGCAAAATGCTTTTGGAACCATTAAATTCCAATGACAATCCCATGAGGGAGTTGCAGAAGGTGGTAGCATTGCCATTTAACAGATAAAGAAACCAAGATCCACTCGTTTTGTCCAAGGTCACATAGGTAATAATCGACAGAGCCAGAATTAGAACCCCTCTTCTAACTGGAAGCCCAATTTACTGTTTTAAAAATCACACTGTAGATGCCTGATAATTATTTAAGAGATTACCTTTCTCAGTGATACCTTTTCATAGGGGATTTTTGAAAATGGAAAAGACTCTAAGATATAGAAAAGTGAATTCCTTTTTTTTTTTTCCTTTGAGATGGAGTCTTGCTCTGTCACCCAGACTGGAGTGTAGTGGCACAATCTTGGTTCACTGCAACCTCCTCCTCCCGGGTTCAAGCAATTCTCCTGTCTCAGCCTCCCAAGTAGCTGGGATTACAGGCTCCCAACACCATGCCCAGTTAATTTTTGTATTTTTAATAGAGACAGGATTTCACCATGTTGGTCAGGCTGGTCTCGAACTCCTGATCTCAGGTGATCCACCCACCTCGGCCTCCTAAAGTGCTGGGATTACAGGTGTGAGCCACTGCGCCCGACTGAGAAGTGACTTTCTAATGGTGGAAATTTGGGGTATTTTTGCAGGAGGTGAGAGAGATTTTTGGGTGGGAGATCCTGTCCAGCTCTTCTCAAATTATAACATGTGGTTGGTAGCCTAGTCTGTGTTCTTTTGATAATCACCGTGCTATCTGGGCTATATGTTATATGCCATCTTAACCAATGTGGGTAATACAGGATGGTTAGTCCTTTGCCTCTTGCTCTACAGATCAGAAAGCATAATGTAATTGTTAAAAGCAAAGACTCTGGAGCCAGACAGCTTGGGCTGAAATTGCCACTTTGCCATGTATTGACTGTGAAACTCATGGCGAGTCCCTTTACTTCTCTGTGCCTCAGTTTTCTCATCTATGAAATGGCAATAATAACGATATTTACCTCATGAGGTAATTTATGATTATTAAATGATTTAATATGTGTAATGAGCTTAGAATAGCTATTGGCACACAATAAGTGCTATAGAAGTGTTACCTATTCTTAATTATTTTTAGTACATAATAGATGTCCTTCTGGTGAGAGCTGTGTTGAATACATGTGTAAATATGTGTGGTCTCTGGCAGGCCAAATCAGGTAGGGTGAGAAGTAGAGTCTTTAGACAGATATGCACATTGGGCAGGGAACCCAGCCTATGACCCCATACATACCTCAGGACTGTTGAATATCAGTTCTGCCAAGAGTTAAGGCACCTGAGCAAGTTATAGACACAGTTTCCCCGGGCTACAGACAACAGGTCATTTCAGGGGCAGTTGCTTCCATTCTAGTGAAGGCCATGCAATTATAGTGGCCAATTATTTGACTCCTCTGGACGCCAAATGGCCAAATGTTTTCACTTATCAGGTATAAAGATTTAGATTTAATCTCCTGAAATGTTTATGAGATGGGATGTTCATTCATTTGCTGAGTAGCTGTATGGGCAACAGGACCCCTTTTTACCAAGCTTCCGGGAGGATAGGCATGATCATTGAGAAAGAGTAGTGGAAAATAAGTCATTCAGGCATGCAGAATTCCAGCCTCTTCTCTGGCTTGCTCCAGGAAAACTTGCCCACTTGCTATAGTGCCCAATGATCTCTCTGCCTCTGATCTCTGAGAGCACCGACTGCCACTCAGTTTGGCACTTAATTATTTGGGGAAATCTCCCCAATTATAGCCCAGTTCAAGTATACCCCTGTTCTCTCAGTGAAAGACTGACTGAGACAGTTGATATTTGAGAAGGAGAGTCAAAGGCATAAATTTACCACTTATTCCCCAGGATTCTCTAAGTTATATCCCTGTATTTAGTTATATCCCTGTATTTAGTCCAGAAAAGCTACCTAACTGAACTATGTTGCTTTGTTCTCCACCCTCATTACACCCCATCCCCTTAAAATTGCCATTGTAGAATTGTGTTTCAGCTGGGCTCAGTGGCACATGCCTGCAGTCCTAGCTACTCAGGAGGCTGAGGCAGAAGGATCTCTTGTGCCCAGGAGTTCAAGACCAGCCTGGGCAACATAGCAAGATCGTGTCTCAAAAAACCCCCAAAGTTGTGTTTATCTTTGTCTTCTGTTGTTTTCTGTTTTCAAATGAAAGCTATCTCAAGTCCTTGATAGGAGAAAGGAGCATATACATAAATATTCAAAGTGAATTACTGTTTAAATTAGACAAAATTAATCCTACCATTTGAGTCCTGTACGTGTTAACAAAGATGAGAAACTCTGAGGGTTTGTTTGATAGGTAAGCTGGAAGCAGGCAGAGAAAGAGAGAGAGAGAGAGAGAGAGAGAGAGAGAGAGAGAGAGAAAGCTAGCTGTCAGGAAATGTGGGGCTTTTGGATGCCTGTGGCTTCTGAAATGTCAAAAAGTATGAAGAAGTTGTAAAAAGTAGAAAAGCTTAGGGCAGTAAATGGGACATGGTGCTGGCTGCCTGGGAAAGGGTGAGAAAACTTCTCTCTCTTCATCTCATTCCTTCTAAATATCCCCCAGCTCAGCAATTCTAAATTGGACTGCTGCTCTCTTCCTCCTGGCTTCCAGACATCCCCTATAGAAAATTTGGCTGCCGTTTACCAGTGACTCCGGTGTATGTTGGCCCATTCACACGTTGTTGATTGCACTAGAATGTAAGTGTCCTGCAGCCATCTTGGGTGCCACATTTGGTGCCACTTTTGGCACATGATTCTAGCATTTATCCCTCTGATTAGAATGTGTACCTTTACCTGGTATATGATCTGTGATCTGTGCTTGGAATAGGCATGAAAATATCTTTGTGGCCAGATTGGTCATTTTTTTTGGTAATCTTGGTTCTGGGGAGGCAGCTTATTTTAGATCTGTTGTAGAGTGGGATCCTGATTGTCAAGGCCGTTTGAGATTCTATGGCACTATGTGTCAGTAACCAGGAACTGAGACAATTCTAGCTGATTGTTGCTATAATGCAGAGATGATAAGATTCTGGCAAGATCGGGTCATAATTTTGTACTTCTGGGAATCAGTAGAAAATATGTTACCATTTTTCCCTTAAAGTAAAGGCAATGTGTGGAAATCCAAATTTTGCAAATAAATTAATGGGTGGTTATTTGCTGTACAAAATGTCTCACAGAGATTCCTTTAAATAGCAAGCTCCTCTGGTGTGCTTGAAATGTGGGCCAATTTATTTTTAAAAAGCCTTTTCACGTGCAGCACATTTAGAAACAAGACTTATATAAAGAAAGATACATATGTATGATGGTTTGGGGTTTGGTTTTGAACCAACAGACTTCACTTGTCCGAATGAATTCACTTCTATCTTTGTCCAGGAAAGTCTTATTTTGATTTGAGAACTGAAGGTAATTGGATTAGGATCCTTAAGAAAAATCAACAGAGAAGTACCATTCATTCTGCCTCCTGTGGTGGTCTCAGACAAGCAGATTCTTGTTGCAGGAGAGCCATAATGGTCTCAATAGTCCTTTCTATGTACTTCTTCTCTGGGGGTTGTTAGTAGAAAGTGTAATATTTAAAATTTTTTGCTGGAATATCTAGACACTCAAAAGGAAGTCAGAGACCTCTGATAATGTGTGAATCACATGGAAAAAAATGATTTTTTTTTTTTTAGACAAAAGGTAACCTTCTTGAACATTCCAGGAAGATTGGTACTTAGTCTTAAATTCTTTTTGAAGTTAGAGTTAAGATCTTTGTTAGTGTCAGCCACTCTGAAAGTCATGAGACCACCATTACCTTAATGTCTTGTTCTGCCTTTTAAGTCAAACCCATATGTACTCAGCTGTGAGGCATGCTGAGATTCAGTGGAGATGGGGAGAAGGTCAAGACTGAGCTGAATCAGCAGTTAAGGCTCTCATCCAAGGATAGTTGCCTGCTATCCACATCCCAGCATCTGAGGAGATGGAGCAAATTTCACCTGGAATTGGCAAGTATTTATGTCCAGAGGGTGTCATCTGAGGGTTTGGGCCTAGTAGCACAGGTGGAGCTATGAGTGAGGCACATGGCAATATCATGCTTTGGGGTAGATGGCTGGGTATGGATGACCATCTAATTTCAGCAGCAGGAATTCAGCTAGTAGCTGGGGGAGGGGGCAGAGAGAGAGAGAGAGAGACAGAGAGACAGACAGAGAGAGAGAGAGAGAGAGAGAGAGAGAGAGAGAGAAGAGGAGAGAGGAGAGAGGAGAGATACAGGTCTGGTCTAAGAAGAAAAGCAGTTGTTAGGGTTAGATGGGGATTGAGGGTCATAGCCAACCTGGCTGGGGTTCTGACAGAAGACATTGGTTATGATTCAGAAACTATGGAAGAAGCGGTCATGCAACTAATAGTAATAGCTGTTCTTTGTTAATCACTAATCTGTATATCACAAGTTATATTTAATCCTCACAACAACTCTGTGAGGCAGTCTGTTTCTTTTTTTAGTGTCTTGTTCTGCCTTTTAAGTCAAACCCATATATACTCAGCTGTGAGGCATGCTGAGATTCAGTGGAGATGGAGAGGAGGCCAAGATTGAGCTGTATCTGGTGTCAAATACACCAAATACAGGGTGCTTTTTTTTCAAACACACAAAAACATTCTTCAGTTCACTGTGGGCATCAACTGGGTGTCCAACAGTTCAATTAAATTCTGAGACTAGCTACCTGAAGTTAGTCCAAACCTCACGGTTTAAGGGCTTCATCACACAAGACTGCCCCCACTTTAGACACCAGGCACAAATGGGGTTCTCAGATGACCTACACTTCTGCCCAGCTGACTACCAATTCAGGGATTCCCACAACCTCTCTCTGGTTCAATAATTCCATAATTCACAGAACTCAGGCCAGCCGCGGTGGCTCACTCCTGTAATCCCAGCACTTTGGGAGGCCAAGGCAGGCAGATCACTTGAGGTCAGGAGTTCGAGACCAGCCTGGCCAACATGGCAAAACCCTGTCTCTACTAAAAATACAAAAATTAGCCAGGCGTGGTGGTGGGTACCTATAATCCCAGCTACTCAGGAGGCTGAGACACGAGAATCGCTTGAACCCAGGAGGTGGAGGTTGCAGTGAGCTGATGTAGTGCCCCCGCACTCTGGGCAACAGAGTGAGACTCCATCTCAAAAAAACAAAAACAAAAACAAACAAACAAAAACTCAAATAACTTAGGAAAACATTTTACTTATAATTACTGGTTTATTATGCAACTTGGGAACAGCCAAATGAAAGAAATGACATGAGGGCCTGGGGTGGGGGCTACATGGAGCTTCCATGCCCTCCTGCCCAGCACATTAACATGTTAACCAACCCAGAAGCTCTCTAGATCTCCTTTTTCAAGAGTTTTTATAGGACATAATTTCCAGCCCTCTTCCCTTCCCTGAGTGCGACTGAAAGTTCCAACACTCTAGTCACATTTAGTCTTTCTTGTGAACAGCTCCCATCCAGAAGCTATCTAGGGGCCCTACCCTGCATCAGCTGAATAGAATAAACCCAGGTCTGTTTGAGAAAGATTCGTTATGAATAACAAGACACTCCTATCACTCAGGAAATTCCAGGGGTTTTAGGAGCTTTGTGCCAGGAACCGGGGACAGAGTCAAGTATGTATTTTTTCTTATACCACTGGTAGGTATTGTTGTTATTCTTATTTTATAGATAAGGAATCTTAGGCACAAAAAAGTGAAACAACTTAAGGTCACACAACTGGGAAGTAAGTGGTAGAGCCAAGAATTGAACCCAAGTCTGGTAGCTGTCAAAGCCCTCCACATAGCTAGCATCTTGCCTCTACTCTGTTGTATATGTCATGGCTGAGGTTGGAGGGAAGGTTTGCCTAAACTCAGGCAGTTTCCTACACTTATACTGCTTAAGGCAGGCAAGGCCATATGTATCAGAAAATGGAGAAAATAAAAACCCCAAGCCAACAAAGCAAAAACTAAGGTCAGCACTGCTAAAAATCCAGCATACCAAAGGTCGTAATGCTGAAGACCCTCTTTCTTTTTCTTTTATTTATTTTCATTTATTTATTTATTTATTTATTTATTGAGACAGAGTCTTGCTCTGTCACCAAGCTGGAGTGCAGTGGCACGATCTCGGCTTACTGCAACCTCTGCCTCCTGGGTTCAAGCAATTCTCCTGCCTCAGCATCCTGAGGAGCTGGGACTACAGGCGCATGCTGCCACACCTTTTTTTTTTTTTTTGTATTTTAGTAGACAGGGTTTCACCATGTTGCCCAGGCTGGTCTGAAACTCCTGAGCTCAGGCAATCCACCTGCCTCGGCCTCCCAAAGTGCTAGGATTACAGGCGTGAGCCACCACGCCTGGTCTCTTTTTCTTTTGACTTTAAGGATAACTGAACTCCGTACGACTCCCAGTCACATGTCGTGGAGAAGATTGGGAAGCAGATTTCAAGTAGCAAGAAGAAGTTGAGTTCATTACACCTTTGTGGAGTGCTTGCCTTCTATTTGCCAGGTACTCTGCTAAGGTTGTCCAGTGAAGAAAGGTAAACTGAAGAAGAAATCAGGCAGAAGTTAAACCTATAAAAAACTCTAGTAAAAAGTGACCAGGTCAAAAATGTGTCAACTTGTTAGGATCAAAACCAGTCGCGCGCTCTCTCTCTCTCTTTGGTAGAGACAGGGTCTCACTATATTGCCTAGCTCTCAAGTTATCATCCCACCTTGGCCTCCCAAAGTGCTAGGATTTAAAACCAGTCTTTAAAAAATTATTATTATTATACTTTAAGTTATGGGATACATGTGCAGAACGTGCAGTTTTGTTACATGGGTATACACGTGCCATGGTGGTTTGCTGCACCCATCAACCCGTCACCTACATTAGGTATTTCTCCTAATTCTATCCCTCCCGTAGCCCCCCACCCCCATCAGGCCCCATGTGTGATGTTCCCTTCCATGTGTCCATGTGTTCTTCTTGTTCAACTCCCATCTATGAGTGAGAACATGCGGTGTTTGGTTTTCTGTTCTTGTGATGTTCTGCTGAGAATGTTGGTTTCCAGCTTCATCCATGTCCCTGCAAAGGACATGAACTCATCCTTTTTAAGAGCTGTATTACCCACCATCAGTCATCAGCTTGCGAACTAGTCTTGCCTTTACTAAGTAATGAGCTCCCTGAGTCTCATCTTCCCAGCCCCTATAGTTGCTGTTGTGTAGGAAGGTCCTGAGAATTAGGTCAATCTAAATTGGTTGTTATCCAAGGATGCATGAGGCTCCATTGTCAATACAGAGAGGCAAATTTGTAGTTACTCATTTGGTCTGTTAGTCTGCAGTTCCACACTGAATAGTTACTAAGGGCCAGATACCACAGATTATTACCAGGAGGAAAATAACATGTAGCTGTAAAGGGCTAGGTGGGTACAGAATATGATGAGTAGCAGAGCCAGCAGCCAGTATAGTTTAGAGTTGAATAGAACTGGAGCCTTGGTGCAGATAAGGCAAAGAGTTGAGAGTTTATCCTTTTGGGGAGAGCCTGGCTGCTTAAAAGACCCTTAATGGTGTGAATACACAGCTCAAATTATTAGACCAGGCATGTTAATAATTTTTTACAGCTTCAAGCTCGATGGAGTCTATTCAAATATAAAGATATGCCCAGAAGCAGCATGGTATAGAAGAAGGAGCACTGGATTGGGAGCCAGGAAATTTGGATGCTAATTCAACCTATGCCACTAATGTTTTGTATAATTTGGAGCAAATCGCTTAACCTGCATGACTCCTAGATTTTCCCTCTGTAATAAGAAGAGGTTTGGGTTTGACTGATCTTTCCAAATAGCCAATCCATAATAGAGCAAGTCAACATTTAAAATCAAATCCTGACTCCTGCCTTGCCCTTCCTCACCTTCCCTATCTTATTCCTGCTGTCCAGGGTAAAGAATTTCAATACTAACCTGGACCACAATGCAATCTAAGTTGGGAAACCTTGGACTAGGTGATATTGATATTTCAGGTACTTTCCAGCTCTAACATTCCATGATTTTGTGTCAGTCTAACTGTGGGCTTTAGATACATTAATTTCATCATTTGTAAAGATTGGCAGTTGACCAGAAGTTATGTTCAGGCCAGATACGGGGTGGCGGGTAGGGCTGGCCAAGTAAAAGACCTTGCAGAAAAAATTGGAATTATTGTATCTAAGTTGATGGAAACACAGCAAGTGTGAGGATCTCATCTGTCCAGGTGGAGATAAATTAAGTGGAGAAAACTCATAATTGTCATTGCTGTTATCATTTTTAGTTATCTTTTAATAATCACCTACTGTGTGGCAAGCACCCAGCCTGGTTCTCTATATTAAAATTACATCTTTCATTCTCATGGTAAATCTGTGAGATATTTATTGTTTTCTTATCCCCATTTTTCAGATGAGGAAATTGAGGCTTAGAGAGGATGGAAAGTCCCCACACAGCAAGAGAAAGGAGGCTTGTTAAAGAAGGGCTGACAGCTCCAGGGACCTTGGTAGATCAGGCTTGGGTGACTGAAGAGAAGATGCCTTGTGTTTGAACAAGGGTAGGACCTGGCATCCTCGAGGGAGGGTTTGTGACTCCAATGACTGGGTTAAAGGTTAGCTGATTAACTTGGAGAAGAAACAATAAGAATCTAATGGTTGTGAGTCAGACTTATGTGTTAAGATATCGAATTTGTTTGACTTTGTTTTGCTTGGAGGTCCCACCATTTTCTTCAAAAGGCTATTTTTTGTTTTCATTGTGAATTCTTTGTTAGTAATGGGATACATAAACTGGATTTCTATGGCTTGCCTGTAGAAAGGAATGTACTGTTTCTGTACAGACACGTTTGCCCACGTAGATAAAGTATTGAATCTAATGATAATTCCCCTTTAGGGATATACTACACTAAATTTATTGTCTGACTGGATGTTCATTACAGTTTTGGTGCCATTTAAATTCATTGATCTTTAGAGTTATGCTTTGTAGCTTATGTCTGGGCAGCAATCAATAATTTTATATTTAGTGTGAATTTAACTGTAACCAAAAGATGGAGTGCTACTTTGTCATGGTTCTTTATTGTAAATAGAATTTGTGCTTTCTATGTAGTGTCAGAATAAATGAAAAGTGAAACTTTTCAGTATTCCTACTATGTTCTCTGAAATGTCACAACCACTCATTCACAGTCAGGCTAGGAGGTGGTGAATTCAACTTGTCATGAATATGAAATTTATAGATTCGGCTTACGTGTGAAGGAAATTATTTAGGAATATGGTGCTCACCATACTACTGTATTTCAAAAGATCCTTTAAAAATCTATCATTAATACCATTAAGAAAAAATGCATCTGCTTTGATAAGAGCTTAATTATACTAATTTGATTCATTGTTCATGAATATACTTTATAATTTCCCTTATGTGTTTATTTTTGTTACCTGCTGAAAAATGTCTATTTTCTCTGATCTTTAATGGATGCCAATAGGAGAGGGTATATACTATTCATGAATTTGTTCATGTATTGATTGTAATGGATTCTATATTTTACTTGTATAAAGTAATTTTCAGAGTTCTCAACAAGGTTATACATTACTGCTAATCAGCTCAGCTTCCATCACTTTTGATCATCCTAAGAAGTCTAGTCTGGCCCATCTCTCCTCTGTGTCACTCCCATTGACCTCCATTTCTTGATCTACTCTGACATTCTCACTATAAAGTAACTCTGGAAGGCCATGCTAGAATAAAAAGATTTTCGCTGGAAAAGGGAGGTGGATCCTGATTATTGTTTTCTAGCCATTTCAAGATGGTTTATCAGATTAGCTGATTGTTACCTTGGAAGACACAAAGTGCTTAACCCTGTAAAGATTTGCTGTGTCATGAATGGTGGTTGGAAAATCAGGAGACCTAGAGTGCAGGCTCTGCCTGCCACTAACTAAGTACTTGACCTGGGCCAGGTCACTACCCCTTTCTGGACCCCAAACTTTTCATTTATTGTGGTAGGCTGAATAATGCCCCTTTCCAATATGATCATGTCCTAATCATTGGAAGATGTGTCTGTTACCTTATACGGTAAAAGGGACATTGTAGATGTGATTAAATTAAGCATCTTGATATGGTGGGATCAGCCTAGATTATCCGGGTGAGACCAGTATATTCACAATGGTCACTATAAAAAGAGGCAAGAGGATTCAGAGGAGAAGGAGGAAGCAGTGTGATGATAGAAGTAGAGGGTGGAGTGATATGCTTTGAAAATAGAGAAAGGAGCCATCAGTCAAGGAATACAGGCAATCACTAGAAACTGAAAAAGTCAAGGAGAAGGGCTTTCTCCTAGAGCCTCCAGAAGGAACCAGCACTGCCAGCACTTGGACTTTAGCCCAGTGTGACTGATTTTGGACTTCTAGCCTTATGAACTATAAGAAAATAAATCTGTGTTGTTTTAAGTCACTAAGTGTGTGGTAATTTGTTAGAGCATCAATAAGGAACTAACACATTGTAAAATGAGGGAGTTGGACTAGGCAATCTCTAAAATTGTTTCTGGCTATAATGTTCTATGGTCTAGGACAAATCTAGGATAAATGTTTCAGTGGTTAGGAACAAGGACCATTTGAATGGATGGAAATGAATATGATTTAAAAACCAGGTATAGTCTTAGTAACCACTTATGGTTTTATCCATACATGGCAGAACTAACTAATAATAAAAAAGGCTGTCAAAGAGGTAATCTTTAAAAAATAAGCATGACTGGGCAGGGTGGCTCATACCTGTAATCCCAACACTTTGGGAGGCCAAGACAGGAGTATTTCTTGAACCCAGGAGTTTATGACCAGCCTGAGCAAAATAGTGAGACCCTGTCTCTACAAAAAAATAAAAGAATAACCAGGAGTGGTGGAATGCATCTGTGGTCCCAGCTACTTGGGAGGCTGAGGTGGAGGATGGCTTCAGCTCAGGAGGTTGAGGCTGCAGTGAGCTGTGATCATGACACTGCACTCCAGTTGGGGCAACAGAGTGAGACCCTGTCTCAAAAAATAAAAATAAACAAAAAATTGAAAAGCATAATTAGTGTTACCTAACTTTATAGTACATTGAAACATGGTCTCCTCTAAAAGTAATCAAAGGACAGAATATGGATACCATCAAACTATGTTCTCTCCAAAATTTATATCCTCAATTATATTGTAAGTTGTTGGGCCAGGGTTGGGTGGAAACAGAGCCCAGTATTTTAGGCAGTGCCTTTCAGAGCTAGTGTTCACAGGAGATGATTATGAGGCTGAACTAAGAGACAAATTACTGGTGAAACAGCCTGCTGGGTTGAGGTAGGCCTCAGAGTAGCAGATGGCTTTGATCATGACTGACTGAATGGTCTTATATATCTGCATCTGTGTTGAACTAAGGAACTGTGTTTATGCCTCATCTAAGTGTGAAAAACTCATTTTTTCTTTACTACGTTCACTTGCTTTTGTAGCCAGATTTTTGACTCTACCCACAGGTCCTCAAAGGAAACATGATGAAGCAAGAGAACAAAATGGTTAAGTAGTGATGGATGATGAGAGAGAGCCATTCATTCTGTCATCCATCCATCCATTGATCCATTCTCCATCCATTCATCCATCCATCCAATATAGTTTGAGTACCTGCTCAGGGAAAGTCTCTGTACTATGTGCCGTAAGAATATCAAGATGAACTAGACACAAATTATATTTGCAGCCAACTTGAGATTGAATGGGAGAGTTACAAACTGTCTAATACATAATAGAAAGTGGTATATACCATAAGAGAGCTCTGGGCAAAATGTTAAGTGTATAGGAGTATATCAGTGCTTGTCCAGTATTTCGTGCTCTCTTATTGTGGAGGATACCAAAGAGCAGCATAGCATCATTTAAATTCCACCCTCAGAGCGAGAGTTTATTATACAGATAAAATCAACTAGAAGGTGTGTGTGTGTGTGTGTGTGTGTGTGTGTGTGTATTCCTTGTGGCATTAGATACATTAGATAATACTAAAATGGATTAGATATGCTTGCACAACTGGAGCATTGTAAATAAAAAGGATCAGCACCATAGTAAAGGTAAACAAATAAAAAAATTAAAAGGAAAGAGGTCTTTTCTTTCCTTTTTTCTTCCTTTCTTTTCTTCCTTCATTCCCTCCCTCCTTTCTCTTTCTCTCTCCCCTCCCCTCCCCTCCCCTCCCCTCCCCTCCCCTCTCCTCTCCTCTCCTCTCCTCTCCTTTCCTTTCCTTTCCTTTCCTTTCCTTTCCTTTCCTTTCCTTTCCTATCTCTTTCCCTCCTTCCTCCCTTTTCTTTTAAGAGACAGGGTCTCACTCGATTGCTCAGGCTGGAGTGCAGTGGAATGATCATAGCTCACTGAAGCCTCAAACACTTGGGCTCAAGGGTTCCTCCTGTCTCAGCTTCCTGAGTAGCTGAGACTATAGGTGGGCACTACCCTGCCCAGCTAAGGAGTTTTATTGCCTAATTTCCTGAGTCAGCATCTGTTTAAATAATAGAACAGAATAAAATTCTGGAACCTAAGTAGGCACTGTCCTCTTAGCTGCAAAGGTCACTAGGACTAATATTTGTTCATTTAAAGTAGAAGTGGCAACTCAGATGCCTGTCAGGGCAGACAGGTGATTTAAATGAGTGATGCAAGCCAGATTGTATTTTCATGAAAGACACATTTGTTTTGCATATTGAATATGTAGTAATATTCTTCACTTCTGTAAAAAATGCTCTTCTCCCCATTTTTTTTCTTGAAATATAGAGTCCATATTTATCTTTTGTTTTCTTATTTTTGTTAGGCATGGATAGGAGAAATATTTCACCTTCTGTACCGGAAGGAAAAGAACAGTTCAAATGCAATGATAAAGGGCTCCTGATACCCAACTGCGGTGTCAAGGAGGCAATAGGGAATGGCGAGGAATGTGGCTACCTCACGACATGCACAGAGAATACACGTCTGGTCTAATGGGGCAGTTTCTTTTCAGCTCTGGCCAATCATTGCCACAGGAGCATATGGGCTCAGTATTGCCTGACTTTCTGATTTTTCAAGAAAAGATGGAAATATAGATTTTTATGTGAAATCTCCCACTTTTTAAATGTTAGTACCTTTTACAAAAAAGAAGCAATAAACCATGTGCACCACATAGACAATGCCTCTAGGCCTCCAATTTGCGTCATTTGATTTAAATAATATTTTATAATTTTTATCTTTTCTATGCCAGCTTCTATCACTGCCAAGTACAAATTCTAATGTCTTAGTTTGAAATGAGAGTGAGAGTAAAAGCCAGCCTGTGTTAGAGGTAAGAAATGAATTTGAGGCCCATTGAAGTGGCTTCCCAGCACTTTGAAAGGCCAAGGCAGGAGGATCACTTGAGTTCAGGAGTTTGAAAACAGCCTGGACAAGATGATGACACCTTTGTCTCCTCCCCACTCCGCCAAAAAAAAAAAAAAAAATTAGCTAGGCGTAGCGCTGTGTGCTTACAGTTCCAACTACTCGGGAGGCTGAGGTGAGCTTGAGCCCAGGAGGTTGAGGCTGAAGTGAGCTGTGTTCATGCTACTACATTCAAGTCTGGGCCACAGAGTGAGACCCTGTCTCTATTAAAAAATAAATAAATAAATGTGAAGGGAAGAAAAAGGAAAAAAACCTGAGATACTTTTGTTCATCTCCTCACCAAATAAGTATTGCCAGGACTGTCTTGTTCTCCTCGTGGAGAACTAATACCTGTCTCGGCCTAGTACTTACATTTTTGAAACAACAAATTGGAACACATGATCTGACAGTGGGACATAGTATTGAAATGTGGGAATGTCCAGGACAATCTGGGACACATGGCAGACATTCTTACAGAAACCCAAATAAAGTACCTTAGGGACTCACTATGTTCCTTACTTTCCAGGCGGCAGCCCTCTGTCACCAGGTCTTTTTGTATTTTTGGCTTTTCAATATCTTGGTAACTAAAACCCCTTGGATGGACCTGCCTTCTAGTGAATTGCAAATACACAGAGGCTCCTGTGTTTGCATGACTGTCTGAACCTTCAGCTCTGGCTGTTGGCAGCTCCGAAACACCTTGCTGACCCCACGGTGGCTTACACTGGTCGCCTGTCTGCAATGGGGAGAAAGACCCATGGGTTGGTACATAGGCCCACTTGAAAAGTGCTTTCCCACATTTGCTGAAATGCTAAAGTATAGAAGGAAGTGAAGGGGGAAGCACTGTCAGGTGCAAATTAAGAGTCTTCTCAGAGAAGGCTTGAGCTGATTTTGGATAGCGGCTGGTGAAAAGGCTTGTGGCTGCAAAGGGAGGGAGACTAGAGGGCAGCAATGGTGTCATGGGAAAGTTTGGTCTCTGAGTCTTAGCTCAAACTCAAGAGTGTTTTGATCCCACGCTATTCAGTGGAGGTCCAGGAGTGGTGACTACCTGGAGGAACAGGAGAGCTTGTGCTCTTATCAAATATATTTTTAAAATCCACCATTTCTTTAAATCTATGCTGATCTCACAAAATGTGCTGAATACAATCCACTTGCTGCCAGTTGGAGCCCTGGCCTAGTTCCTCTCTGAGGGCCCTCTAGCTATGACCCTTCATTATTTGGTAGTATTTTAAAAACCCAACCTGAAAACTAAATGCTTTAAACCCCTGAAATGAGGTCAGGTGGGTGTGTGGCCAGACAGCATCTAGAAAGAAATGCTGTTGCTCTCAGAGAAAACTGAAGTGGAGCCAAGGACTGAGCAGGCGTCCACTTCTTTTCCCATGTGGACTTTCTCACCTTCCTATGTGGGCCTGTGGTCTTCTTAACTTTTTGTTTAGACCATGGTAGATTTAAATCCAGATCATATCTAAATCTTTAATAGTAATTGACCACATTCTGTTCAATGCTTTCCACATCTGCCAACATGCCAAGTGGGGTTTGGTAGATTGGATCTGGACTTGTGACAATCTCTGATATGACTTTTGAAGTGCTAAAGAATAACCTTGTGTTGGAACGTGGTGGGAGGAGGGTGAAGTGGTGGTGTTTCGGGTGTTTCTTGGAATTTGAACTCTTTCTCCTCTCTGTTGAAAATGAGAATAGGGAGTAAAGTCCATTTGTTTAACGGGGTTTTCCCTGACTGCTTATTCGCTTACACAGTGGTGGTGGTTGTTGACTGTTTCAGATATGTACATGCACTGAGTGGCTTGGCTATGAATGTGGGTTTCATAGACTCATAGAATATCAGAGCTAGAAAGAACATTTGAGAGGATCTCATCCACCAAAGTCCTCATTTTACTGATGAGGAAACTGAGGCCTAGGGAGGGAAAGTGACACAGTGATTTAGTGGCAGAGTTAGTACAAGAGCTGGGGTTTCTTTCTTCTTTTCAATCCAGAGTTCTTCATCTTTATTATTGGTGACTGTGGAATAGCTACATAGATCAGTTGCGGAGATCAACCATCCCCTCATCCATGACTCTGGTACTTTCCTTCCTAAGAAGTCAATAAATATTATGAACCCACTATAAATGATAGCCATGATGGAAAATGCTGCCAGTAAAAATTATGCTTCCTAGATGCAGACTCATTATAGCCAATGAGTTCTCAGATTTGTCAATCAGTAGGGGCACTTAAGATGTTTATATATTTGCCAGCTCCACTGTCCCTAATTGCTACCAGCACTGTTTTTAGTTGGTTAGATAACTATAATTGTGGTAACTGTTAAAAACATTTTAATGTTTAAAAAACCATGTTTGGTGAGTAGGTTGACCAAAAAAAAGAAAAAAAACCCCTCATGTTATACTTTTTAAATTTTAGTACTGAATATGGAGTAGGTATTCAGTAAGTATCTATTGAATGAAATAAATACTTCACTGCAATTTCAGGTTTTGCTGTTCTTTCCACTGGCCCAGGCTTCTTTGGGGAAGTAGTTCTGTCTACATGCTCTTAAGGGCTCCAACTATAGCATATTTTCTTTAAACTTTTTAAATTTATTTTTTATTTTATCTTATTTTATTTATGTATTTAATGTTAGCAATGAGGTCTCTGTCACCCAGGCTGGAGTGCAGTGGTACCATCATAGCTCACTGCATCCTTGAACTCCTGGGCTCAAGCCATCCTCACACCTCAGTCTCCCGAGTAGCTAGGACCACAGGAACATGCCACTACAGCCGATTAATTTTTTATTTTTGTAGAGACAGGGTCTTGCTATGTTGCCCACACTGATCTCGAACTCCTGGGCTCAAGTGATCCTCCTGCCTTGGCCTCCCAAAGTGCTTGGATTATAGGTGTGAGCCACTGCACTCAGCCTGACACCTCTTTATTTCTAATCTCCTCTGTTCCCCTCACAGTACAGAGGATTACCTGGACATAGTGCTTCTCAAATAATTCTACTTTTTCTGATAGTAAGGGAAAGTATATACCCTCTGTCAAGTCAAGGAGTAGTTTAAAGTGGCTTCTTGCAAGTACATAATTTCTGTTAAAGCTTGTCTTTTACTGTCTAAATATATGAGAACTTTTTATTCTGCTTCATCCTTTGTTTGAATAGAAAATTATTATTTGCTCTCAAATTTTGGGGTAAAATTGCTGCTCAGGAAAATGTGTCATTTTTATATTCCATGGCATTCCCTGGGACACCCAAGTCACATCATAGGATCCCAATTTGAGGAACATGGAACTAGAAAGTATCTAGTGTAGTTGGATGCAGTGGCACATGCTAAGGTGGGAGGATCATTTGAGGCCAGGAGTTCCAAGTCCAACTTGAGCAACACAGTGAGAGCCTGTCTCCTGAGGAAAATAATTTTTTAAAAAAGGAAGTATCTTGTGGATCCAGCCCCTTGAAGCAAGGTCATTGTTCTTAGCCTGGGGAGGTTATAATATCTAATTTGTTTAGAATTAGAACAGTAGTTAAAAAAAAAAAAAACAAAACTGGCCAGGCATGGTGGCTCATGCCTGTAATCCCAGCACTTTGGGAGGTTGAGGCAGGCAGATCACAGGGTCAGGAGATCAAGACCATCCTGGCTAACATGGTGAAACCCCGTCTCTACTAAAAATACAAAAAATTAGCCAGGTGTGGTGGCACGCACCTGTAGTCCCAGCTACTCGGGATGCTGAGGCAGGAGAATCACTTGAACCCGGGAGGCAGAGGTTACAGTGAGCCAAGATTCCCCCACTGCACTCCAGCCTGGGTGACAGAGCGAGACTCCATCACAAAACAAAAAACAAAACAAAAAATGTTATCCAAGTAATGTTTCCTTTAAAATAAGGCTGGCATGGAAGACCACTATGTAAGATTTGGGTCTTTTCTGGTAAAGGCAGGGGATTGGAGGTCCAGAAACTTACTCCTTTGGGTCCCTTCCCCTTGTAATCTCTGAAAGCAGTTTGAAAAGTTTTAAACTAGGGTGAAACCGTTCTTCATTCAGGTCTGGCATCTTTCATTCATTCAACATTTATTCACTTGATGTTTGTTGAGTGATTACTATGTGCCAGGTAGTGTTCTGACACTGCTGATAAAGCAGTGAATAAAAAGATAAAAATTCCCTGCCCTGATGGAACTAAACTTTTAGCGGAGTGGTCAGCCTACTACCATGCTAAATAAGTAAAACGCATGGTTTGTTAACTCTCCCTAGTCCTGAGGGGAATAGTAAAACAAGACGGAGGATTGGAAGTGTCATGGTATTTGTTTTCCATTTTAGAGAGAGGTGGGGAAGGCCTCAATGAGAAGATGAGTTTTCAATAAAGACTTGGAGGGAGTGAGGGAGCTAGCTTTGTGGACATCTGGTGAAAGAGCCTTCCAGGTGGAGGGAAGAGCAAGTACAAAACCTTGAGGTGGAAGGGAAAAGAGAAAAGAGGAGACAAAAATGGCACTAAGGTTTGTTTTTTTCCCAAATACATTACCACATTAGACACTAAAGTTTTGGATCTGAGCAATCAGAGAATGAGGTTGCCCTTAGCTGAGATAAGAAGACTGAGGGGAGAGAAGGGTTTGTGTCTAGGGGGTGGGGTAGGTGAGGGAGGAGGGAATATCAGGAACTCATTTAGACATGTTAAATTTGAGATGTCTGTCCTAGATCCAGTTAAAGATGTCTGGTAAGCAGTTGGATGTATAAATCTTGAATTCAAGGCAAAGTTCAGGCTGGAGATTGACATTTTCCCACATCCCTATAATAAGAATGTGGTAGATCAGAAATACATCAGCAAACTCTTTCCACAAATGGCATGCACCCAGAAGGTTCATGGCTTCTAGTCCCAGTCACTTGAGGCTGCTGCATTCCAGTTGGCATATGTACAGACAATCCATTGCTTTCACCCTTAACAAGTGAGTTGGATAAACATGTCCTCACTTTCAAGGATCCCTAGGGATGACTTGTGAAGCTCAGAAACACAGTTCCAATGGAACTACATTTCATAATCTCAGATCCAGAACGTTGCTTTTCAATTGTAATGGTCTCCTTAGAGGGCCACAACAACTTTGAAAGAAGGCAAAGAAAATGTGTTTAGCCACCAAGGCTGCCCTTGCAGAAGCCAGAACAGATCACAAAGCTGGCATTAGCGCACATTGTGAATGACTTATCAAGGGGAAATCCTCTTCAAAGGAATGTCAAGGGCAGACTTGAGGGGGAAAAGAAGTTAAAAAAGCAAAAGGGAGCCCTGGGAGCAGGGGTGCAGTGTTGGGGAGTAGGGGGAGGAGTGGCAGATTGGCTTTGCCAAGATCACAGAAGGAATAGTTTTCTTGACTTCTGTGCAGAGGAGCTCCAGTTTTTACTTAGTATTAGAGCACCAAGCCACCTCCCTCTATCCCAGTAGCTGCATCCTAGAGTAACTGCTCAGCCCTAGGTCCAAAGCGTGGGAACTGGAGAAAGGCCACTAGTCACTCAGCACTGACAAATATAGTAAACTCCTGCTGTCTTTGTTAGAGTGTGGGAGGCTGGGGAAGGGGAGGAGGTTGATACAGGATAAGGGAGTAGATGAAAAAGTACAGGAAAGAGTATTATTGGGCATTCTAGAAGGGAGAGCTGGAAGTGGGTTAGAGAAGACTTTCAGGAGTAGGTGGCGTGTAAATGATAAGCAGGATTTGACTAGGCAGAAATGGAGAAAAGGGAAATCCTAGCAAAGGAAATGGCATGAGCAGAGGGAGATGTCTTCAGGGAATAGTAAATTAACGTGGGCAGAGTTAAAGTAAGTGAAAGAGGGCATGAAAAGGAAAGCCATACAATGTTGTGGTTAAGTACATAGTCTCTGGAGTCAGACATATTGGTGTGAAGCCAGGCTCTGCAATTTACTATGTGACCTTGGGCAAGTTACTCAACCTATTTTATCCTCTGTTTCCTTAATGTAAAATGAAAATAATAAAATTAATTGCATAATAGGGTGTTTGTGAGTATTTAATGGGATAATATCTAAGTGCTTGGCACAGTTCTATTTAAGTGCTTGGCATAGTTCTCTATAACCTAACTATCAATCATACTATGAAGGAAATTACACTAAAACATTTATAGTAGTTATACTTGGGTTTAGGGATTAAGGGGAATTTTTCTCTGTTTTATTATTTTCTTTTCTTACATATACATTCTCACAGCAATAATTAGAAAAAGCAAAACAACTTTTCTTTCTTTTTAAGCATATGTGAAAGGGCCGGGCGCAGTGGCTCATGCCTGTAATCCCAGTACTTTGGGAGGTCGATGCGGGTGAATCACTTGAGATTAGGAGTTCGAGACTGGCCTGGCCAATATGGCGAAACGATTTCTCTACCAAAAAATACAAAAATTAGCCAGGCATGGTGAGACATGTCTGTAGTCCCAGCTACACTGGAGACTGAGGCATCAGAGTTGCTTGAACCTGGGAGGTGGAGGTTGTAGTGAGCTGAGATTGAGCCACTGCACTCCAGCCTGGGTGACAGAGTGAGACCCTGTCTCAAAAAAAAAAAAAAAAAAATGTGTAAAAGGCAATAGAAAACAATAAGATAAGAAAAATAGATTGAGGCTAGACCATCAAGCACATTCTTTTATGGCAAGGGTTTCAAATTACATTTCATGAGCTTTAAGATTCTATATAAGTGCTTCTGGGGTCCACAAATGCTTGGTTTAAATTTCTCCTTTAAAAATATATGTTGAGGCCGGCATGGTGGCTCATGCCTATAATCTTAGTACTTTGGAAGGCTGAGGCAGGTGGATGGTTTGAGCTCAGGAGTTCGAGGCCAGCCTGAGCAATGTGTCAAAACTCTGTCTCTACAAAAAATACAAAAATTAGCCAGGCGTGGTGGCATGTGCCTGTAGTCCCAGCTAGTCAGGAGGCTGAGGCAGCAGCATTGTTTGAGCCTAGGAGGTGGAGGCTGCAGTGAGCCCAGATTGTGCCACTACACTCCAACCTGGGCAATAAAGCCAGACCCTGTCTCATATATATATATGAGACTCATATATATATGAGTCTCATATATATATATATATATATATATATATATATATATATATATATACACACATACACACACGCACACACAAACTGTAATAAAATTAAAACCATGTAAAATACATACAAATTAACATATTAGAGACAATTAAAATTATGCTACCTCTTGACCTATTTTGTGTAGACTTTATAGTAAAGCGTCTTATACAAATAAAGTATCTTACAAGATGAACTGCTAAAATTGTTAGCGTTTGCAGCTACTTATCTATGAGTAAGAATTTTCTCAATACTGCACCACCAAACAAACAAACAAACAAACAAACAAACAAAACAAAACAGAAGTAAGTGGGGCATGGTGGGGCACACCTGTAGTTGCAGCCACTTGGGAGATTGAGGATTGCTTAAGCCCAGGAGCTCCAGGCTGCAGTGGTCTATGGTAGTGCCTGTGAATAGCCACTGCACTCCAGCCTAAGACCCAGCTCTATTATAAAACAAAAACAAAAACGGAATCAAATTGGATGTTAATATAAGAACGTAGTTCTTGATTTCAGGTTTTTGTGTTTATCAAAAGAGCCCCATTTTTCTCACTGATTGATTTCAAAATACATAGATGTAATGATTTTTAACTTACAAAATAAATTCATGTTAATAATGTAACCACCCAATGGGCTCACCTTGCCTGCTGCCTAGACAGAGCTGATTTCTCAAGACAGGGGAATTGCAAGAGAGAAAGAGTAATTCATGCAGAGCTGGCTGTGCATGAGACTGGAGTTTTATTATTACTCAGTTCAGTCTCCCTGAGCATTCAGGGATCAGAGGATACTTTGGCGGGTGAGGGAAGGCCAGTGAGTCAAGAGTGGTTATTGGTTGGGTCCGAGATGAAATCGTGGGAAGTTGAAGCTGTCCTCTTGTGCTGAGTCAGTTGCTGGGTGGGGGACACAAGATCAGAGGAGCCAGTTTATTGATCAGGGTGGTGCCAGCTGATCCATCGAGTGCAGGGTCTGCAAAATATCTCAAGCACTGATCTTAGGAGCAGTTTAGGGAGGGTCAGAATCTTGTAGCCTCCAGCTGCGTGACTCCTAAACCGTAACTTCTAATTCTGTGGCTAATTTGTTAGTCCTACAAAGGCAGTCTAGTCCACAGGCAAGAAGGTTTGTTTTGGGAAAGGGCTATTATCATCTTTGTTTTAAACTATATACTATAAACTAAGTTCCTCCCAAGGTTATTTCAGCCTACACCCAGGAATGAACAAGGACAGCTTGGAGGCCAGAAGCAAGATGGAATTGGTTAGATCATTCTCTTTCACTGTCTCAGCCACAAACCTGCAATGGTGGTTTCAATAAGATATCACTTTTGTGTGTTTTATACACTGGAGTTCTGTGACAGGTTTTTGTCTAAGATAGCATTCATTTGCTTTTGAAAAATAAAAATGTCTGAAAACCAATATTCTATAGGAATTGGGGACCTCTGAAAGTTTTGGGGTTGGGGAATAGAAATCTTATATCTGTGCTTCTGGAAAGTTTATTTGGCAGCAATGTGAGAGATGGATTGATGGGGAGAAATTGGAGACTAGAATTAGGGAGAATAGTGCCTAACTAGAGGATAGGGCATTGGATACGCGGAGCAGATGGATAACAGAGATGCTGAAGGGCTGATTGACATGACTTGACAGAACATGGCAACTAATTACTTATGAGAAACAGGAGTCAAAGATGATGTGCTGAAGTTTAAAACCCAAGTCCCTAAGATGAAAGCATTGCTGTTCTCAGAGATCATAGACACAGGAAGAGGAGTAGATTTAAGGAACAGAAGCAGAAGATGATGAGTTCATTTTGGAGTATGTTGAGTCTCAGGTGTCTGTGGACAAAAAAGTAGGAGAGATGCCATTCAGCAGTTGGAGATATGAGTCTAGAACTCAGAAGATTATTCTGAGATGGAGACGGAGATGAAGATTTGGGAGTGATCCACTTAGAATAGATAAGGCCCCAAAATTGCTTATGCAAACTATGAATAGAAGTATGGTGAGATTATTGTTTTTTAAAAACATTTTTTTTTAGAGACAAAGTCTCACTCTGTTGCCCAGGCTGGAGTGCAGGGGCAGGACCACAGGTCACTATAACCATGAATCCTTAGGCTCCAGCAGTTCTCCTGCCTTGGCCTGCTGAAGTGTGGGATTACAGACATGAACCACCATGCCTGGCCTTGGCCAATACTCTTCATGTAAAATTGCATCATGATGCCGATTTACAAAGTTTTGTTTCGTCTTAAATGAAGTGACATCGTTGCTGTCAGTCTGTGCTAGATAGTGAGTTGGAATTGCACTGAGTAGTGTTTTTCCAGCTTAATTTTAGAGGCAGGACCTAGGTGTACCTTGGAAGACCCATGTCAGAGCGTTGACTCAGCTTCACCTGGTAGAATTAAGTAGCCGTAAGTGGATCACAGATGAAGATAATACAGCTACATGCCCAATCTGCCACAGACTACAAGAGGTTTATGTTTCACTAGTAGGAATATTTAGATAGATGCCAGAATGATGTGAGTTATAGACATCATGCAAAAATCCCAGTGCTGCTAGAGAAAAAAAAAAATTTGCTAACAAAGAGCTGTCACTTAACATATTGTGGTATGCTCACAGTTTAGGATCTGAAAAATAATGAAATTTTAGAACTCAAATGGCCTATGGAGTTCTTTTATTTCAACTTTCTAATTTAACATTTAACCCAAAATCTTACTTGGTAGCAGAGCTCAGAACTGAGGTCAGCCCAGTGTGCTTCCCATGACATTGCATTCCATCTAAACCCACTCCTTTAATTTTAAACTACAATACAGTAGTTCTCTAATTCAATGGGGTTCGAGGCATATAAAGGAAATTAATCTTATCTCTAAAAGGATGTATATGTATCATGCCAGTGCTTGACCTGAGGTAAGATGAGGAAGCTACAACTGTTCCATGACTTTTTACCTGTGTGATTCAGTTACTTCCTTATTTCTCCTCATATGATTTGCATTTATAGAATGCAGTTGAAGAATGTGCATTATACAAATGGTAGCTAAATTTGCAAGGAAATGATCTATGTAACTAGGCTGGGTGTGGTGGCTCATGCCTGTAATCCCAGCACTTTGGGAGGCCAAGGTGGGCACATCACTTGAGGTCAAGAGTTTGAGACCAGCCTGGCCAACATGGTGAAACCCCATCTCTACTAAAAATATGAAAATTAGGTGGGTGTGGCGGCACACGCCTGTAGTCCCAGCTACGTGGGAGGCTGAGGTGGGAGGATCACTTGAACCTGGGAGGCGGAGGTTCCAGTGAGCCAAGATTGCACCACTGCACTCCAGCCTGGACCACAGAGCAAGACCCTGTTTTTTTTAAAAAAAGAATGTCAATATGCTAAAAGTTAAGGGGTGGTTGGTGAGAAGGTGGTAGTCACGCTTGAAATGTATGGAAATAAGCAGCATGGCTGTTCTACCTCTTCCTTCCTTCCTTCCTATCTTTCTTTCTTTTCCTTTTTTTTTTTTTTTTTGGGTTTCGCTCTTGTTGCCCAGACTGGAGTGCAATGGTGTGATCTCGGTTCACTGCAACCTCCGCCTCCCGGGTTCAAGTGATTCTCCTGCCTCAGCCTCCTGAGTAGCTGGGATTACAGGTGTGTGCCACCACACCCAGCTAATTTTGTATTTTTAGTAGAGACAGGGTTTTTCCATGTTGGTCAGGCTGGTCTTGAACTCCTGACCTCAGGTGATCTGCCTGCCTCAGCTTCCCAAAGTGCTGGGATTACAGGAGTGAGCCACTGCGCCTGGCCATGGTCTCTTTCTTCACTGACGCTTACTAAGCCTCTCATTTATAACATCCTAGAAACTGTACTTATTTCAAGGTGGTGAATGAAATGCAAGACAAACTTAAGTCAAGAGATGGTTGTGTGATCAGAGTGCAATTTGCAACTTTGTCTCAAAAAAAGTACTAATTGGGAGAGACTGACTTTTATTGACCCAAGTTAGAAATAATCAAGTAGCATCTTTACACAATTAAAATAGTATAATCACAGTTAGATTTTCAGTGTCTCTTAACTTTTCTTTTTCACAATCTTTTTTTTCTTTTCTTTTTTCATGTTTAGAGATGGTCTCACTGTCACCCAGCCTGGAATGCAGTGGCACCATTACAGCTCACTGCAGCCTAAAACTCCTGGGCTCAAGCAAGTCTCCCACCTCAGCCTCCCAAGTAGCTGAGACTACAGGAACATGCCACCATGCCCAGCTAATTATTTTTATTTTTATTTTTTGTAGAAACAGAGTTTTGCTATGTTCCCCTGGCTGGTCTTGAACTCCTGAGTTCGATTGATCCTCCTCCCTCAGCCTTTCAAAGTACCGGGATTAGAGGCATAAGCCACTGCATCTGGCCTTCTTCTGATTTAAAAAAACATATAATCATTATAGAACACTTATAAAAAACACAGGAAAATATAAGAAGGAAAATAAAGCTCATTCATAATCCCATTTCCCTTGTTTTTTGGTCTATCAAGGCATTTTATTTGTATGTGTTTATTACATGTCTAGAAAAAAAAGTCTCAGGTTTTCCCTCCTGTGTGTTTTCAGCTTGTTTCTTCATGGTCCATGATGCTAGCTGAGGTTGTCAGTGCAATGAAACCTAACTGACAGATGGGAGCAGATTATCTGTCATTTTTCTAGATCTTGTTAAGGCCTGAGCAAGAGTACTATCTGCCCTCCCCCCACCTCTTTTTTTTGGTTGTCAAATGATTCTTTATTGAAATATTTTCCTTTGTACTTCTTAACTAGCTGGGCATTCCACTGTACCACTGTTAACGTCCTCTATGGTGTCATGATGGTGGTGGCAGCCATCAACATTGCAGCCCACAGATTGGGAAGTCCCCAGGATCTCTTTAATGGTACCAGAGAGTTCTCTGGCTAAAGATCAGTGCCACATCTGTCCAGCAAGGTTGATAATCTCATCAAAAGTGATATTTCCATTGTGTCTAACGCTTTTTATTTCTTTCTGTCTTTTGCTGGTCCCTTGAGGGCTTTGATGACCAGGGCAGAGACAGAAAGTACTGCCTCAGTCTGGGCCTGTCTCTTCTGATGGTCAGTTTCACTGTAATCCCCAGACCCTTCCAGTCACCAGTTCCCTTGGTGATGTCATACCCAACCTTGTTCTGGAGACAGATCCAGGGGGCTGATCTTGGGAGTCAGGGCAGATGTGTCACCGACTTCATTACTAGCGCACCTCATATATATGACTTTGATCTCATTGGGGTTGAACTTAGGTGGCATGATGAGGTAGCTGGTGTTAGATGAACCCAGATTCAGGATGACTGAAGAAGGTTGTACCTTGGCCTTCTCTGAGCTGGAAACTGAAGGGGTACCTTTCTGAAATGATAAAATTCACATGTAGCAGTGATTAAAAACAGTAAACATAGAAATTCTCAAAGTAAAATTGCAGGCTAAATTTATAAAATAATAAAAGTCCACACTTTTATTGACCCACGTTAGAAATAACTGTAGTTAAATGATTATCATTTGGCCTTTGGCCTTTAGTGTACACATGCCACCCATTGCAGATCTCCTTCTGGTCCACCTCTCAGGCTGGCAGGAAGGAAGCAGAGTGCTATAGAAGCTAGCTGGAGTGTTGCTAACCAGCAGGGTGATCTTTAGGGCCCAACAGCTCATAGGACACATTGTCATCATTGAGGTCACTATGGTGGCAGAACAGCCTGGTTCTGAAATGAATCTTTTATCCTGACTGTGTCCTCCCATTTCAACTTTAAGTCAGTCAGTTGACATCTATTTATTGAGCACAGCTGAGGCAGGCATTTAGGATACAGAAACCATCAAAATCAGATATGTCTCCTGGCTTTGTGGAGATAGAAGACTAGTGGGAGTGATAAGCATTAAATAATTACACCAATAAACAGAGTAACAGAATAGGTGCAGTTCTGTGATTTCTGTTCTGAACACCCTCCTTTTTATGTAGTTAAAATATGGAAAGTTATATTTTCCCTATGTAACTTATTATATACAGAATATTCCTGTTCACAGAATACATTTACATACAAGGTAGTACTCACAAACCAACTATATGCTATTTTATGGGAGATTTAAGTGGTTATTAATAGTAATCTTGACTCTTACCCCATATGCTGATTTTAGAACTTAACCTTTGGGTGAACTGGAGCTTTATTGTGATAAAGGTCTTAGCACCTGAGGGAACACAGGTGCTAAGAGACAAAGTAACCAAACGACTCTATTTAGATTGGGGAAACAGCAAAGTCTCACCGCCTCTACTCTTTGCCAACCCCTTTGTAGATTCTCAGAGACCCAGATTGGGTCTTTGCCAAGATCTGGAATAATTGTCTCAAAATATAGCTCTGAAGCAGCAGTTCAGTTCGTAGGAAAATAAGGTATTAATAGGAATGAGACACTGAAGAGGTATCTCAGGCAGTACTTCTGAAGTAGTTCAGAAATGTTCAACCCCACTCTTTATACAGAGCTGCTCTTTGTTTCATGTCTGATTTATTCTGCATGAACAATACCCATTCTTGTATTCAGATACAACAATCCAACATTCATTGTCATGATAAAAATAGAAAACGACAGGAATTGATTTTTCATAGCAATTAGTCCTACATCTGTTTTCTGATTTCTTGAGCATATACAGGCAAAAGAGGGAGGGAAGTAATATGGAAGAGAGTGCCTCATGCATTTAATAGGAGATAGTTGTTTTGGCAATCAGGAATGATGGAGGATACTATGTTTCAGAGAGTTTTTTTCCTCATTTCAGATTTAATTTTTCCTCATATATAAGAAACATCTTCTGCTAAGAACAGATTTGTATAGTTAAAATAACAACAACAACTTTATCAGGTGTTTTAAAAATCTCTTTTCATGCTTACCATTTGAGGGACCATTTTTCAATCCCATGTGTTTTGCTTGTACCAAAAGGACCTGATAAGATCAATTACAATAATGTATAGAGTAGCATTTTTGTAAACTATTACATGTTTTAGGATGATAAGGTACTATTACTCTTCATTCATTTTACAACTATTTATTGAGAGACTACGCTGCACCAAGCACTGCACTAGATGCTTGGAAAAATGCAAAGAACAAGGCAGGCAAAGTCCAATTTGAGACCTCACAGAAATTACATTTCAGAGGGCTGACAGTCAGTAACCTATAATATGGGATAAGTTCTGGAGACTTTGCTCCATCATCTAGATAACTCGCCCTTCAAAATGCCATTCAAGCATTACTTCCTTCAACTAGCATTCTTTTCTACCATGGTGTGTGCACATTTGCATCATAGCACTTGTCTCACTATAGTGGGATAGGTCTTGGTTTACCCACCTGTCTCCTGTGTTATCTTGTTAGCTCCTGAAAGGCAAGGGACATGTCCCATTCTCTCCTTGGTATCTATAATGTTTTACTTGCACATAGAATGTACTTAATTAATGTTTGTAGTAATAGATCAGTTAATGCGATGCGTGGTGATTAACCTTGGCTCTGAAATTATGGACTATTGCAGAAGAACTATAAAATAGGAAGTGCTGTCCAAGATCATATTGTCTAGCCTCCCTTCACATATGAGGAACTTGAGCTCTGCCGATATGCTATATTTTGGGCAGAGCAAATCATTTTGTGTTTTAGTGTTCTCAACTGTAAACTAGAGATAAGATAATTTTGGAGCTGAAAGAAAGTTCACAAAGATTTCCTTACCCAAACATTTCATTTGAGAGGTAAATAAATTGAGGCCCAGAAAAATGAAGCCGCTTATCTAAAGTTCCACAGCAAGTTAGTAGCAGAACCCAAAGCAGGCCTTCTGGCACCTATAATAATTCTTATTTCACAATCCCAGGTCCTTTCTCCCTGTAAACCTTAGTATTGTCACAAGATTGCTGTGAAGTTACATGGAAAGAATAGGTATGGATACCGTGGTTAGAGTATAAATTAGTGTTTCCACTTTCAAAAACACTTTGGTATTGTCTAGTGAAGATGTACGTCCTCTACAACCCAATGGTTCGACTCCAGGGAATACTCCTGAGAAATTCTTGTACATGTAAATAAAGAGGCATGGGCACAAATATTTAGAGCAGCTTTGATAATAATAGTAAAAATAGAGAAATAAACAGCCTCGATGTTCAACACTGATGTCCATTGACAGAAAATAGATAAATAAATTTACGCATAAACATAAGATGAAACATGATGTAGGAAAGAAAACAAATCTCATAAACATAATATTGAGTGAAAAAAGCAATTTCACCTCCAGTGTCAACATCCAGAATGTTTCATGTAGTATAATATCATCTATAGAAAGTTCAGACTGGGAGACCTTGTCTCTATTAAAAAAAAAAAAAAAATTTAGCCAGGCATGGTGGCACACATCTGTAGTCCCAGCTACTCAGAAGGCTGAGGTGGGAGGATCTCAGGTGGAGGATCACTTGAGGCTGGGAGGTCGAAGCTGCAGTGAGCCATGGTTGCACTTCTGCATTCCAGCCTGGGCAACAGAGCAAGTCCCTGTCTCAAAAAAATTATATGTATGTATGTATGTGTGTGTGTGTGTATATATGTGTGTATATATATACATACATATAATTATATGTATGTATATATGTGTGTGTGTATATATATATACACACACATATATACACACACACACAAATATATATTTAAAAATTAAAAATGGAACATTCAATTATGAGCAAAGCTAAGCAATACACGTGGTAAAGCAATAAAAAACAATGAAGAAATGACAAATACAAAATACTAAAAGGTCTAGTGTAATATTCAGCCCAAACCAAATATCATCATTGTAGAATGAACTTCTGAGATAGAACAAGTCTGAAATTTCATTTAAAAAATGTATTATTGCTATACTTCCATTATTAAGCCATTTAATATCCCAGTTGTTTTAGTTTTACCTTCAGTATAGGAACAATTTTTTTTTTTAACACTGTTAACTGTTAGATTGCTCCTGTGGACACTGACCTACACACTTATGAAACTAAATAGATGCTCACTGTCAACTGAGGTCAGTACAGAGCCAAGCTATTTTTAGGGTGCTTCAATTTTCTTTAATATTTTCATCTTTGTTATACTCTGTATATTCTGTATTACGTATATAGTTGAAGACTATTTGTCATGGATGTAGTTATAAATGATTTTGGAATTTTCCTCCTTGTGAAACTTAGAGGCAACAATGCTGATTTTTAATTCATCCTCACAAAATACTAAGGCCTCAAATGGGACTTTTCCTTAAAAGTCTTATTTATGGCCTATATGGAATTAGATACTTGAAATTAAATTCACTCCTTAAAGATGATGTTGTGTCATGTGGGAAACACAAGTACATCAAACAAATAAAAAATATTTGAATTACTATCCAACCTAATCTATACTATTTGCTCTGGAATTATTATGTAATTTTTATGAGCATTTATTAGCTTGAAAAGTATATAATTTTTTCATATAGTTATCAAGTAAACACACTCTTTTAAATTATTTATACTAACTCTCAATCTATTTGCCTACTGTTCATTTTTAAGAGATAGGGTCTCGCTATGTTGCCCAGGTTAGATTTGAACTCCTGGCTTCAGGTGATTTTCCTGTCTCAGCCTCTGAGTAGCTAGGATCCCCTGTTAATTTACCTACTTGATGTGCATAGTCATTGTGCTTGTACATAAATTTAACAGCTTCCTCAATCATTATTTATTAGTGCAGCATTTTACTCCTGCATAGATGTGTATTTATGCTCCAAGTGATTGAGAATTTTGACATCTAGAGAACAGAGGCAATTTTCAGTCCAATTATCATCTAGAATGCTTACATTTGAAGCTGAATATTTTGATATTTTGATATAATAATTCCAAATGTTGTTCTCTGATCATGCACAAGTTCAGGGAAACTGAAAGGATGTTGATGTGGGCTTGGCTATTCAGCTTTCCAAAGACCTAGCCCCAAATCAAAACCAAATAACAGACTTGGCCGGAATACAGAGGCCAAAAGCAGAACTCTGTTATCTCCTTGACGGACATTGGGTTTACAGGTATTATGGCTATACTTTATAATTTGCATACACATTACAGACTTTCTATTGTAGGTATCTAATATTTAATAATTAAAAATTGTGAGGATCTAGAGGTATTTTGAAAAATAAGAATATCCTGTAAGGATAATCCAAGTTGTAGCCCATTCCTCCTTTTCCCAGTTTCTTTTCCACATGTTGCAGACAGTTTCTTTCAAGAGGCCCGATCCACCATGACTCTCATATTCAGCACTCTAGTGCTCCTCCATGTTACTCACATCTGGGACTGGCTGGCTCCCCTTGGCAGCAGGTGTGCCACATAGCAGCATTCATACTCAGGCTGTGCTCTGGTTGAGACTTACCCCATACTTCTTTGGGTACCACATATGCCTCTGGCAGATATACAGATAGGCATATGAATGTTAATAGACCCTCCCTTACTGCAGATTATTCCTAAGAAGATTTAATGAGCTAAGCATATTAACATTTAATAGCTTAAAGCACCATTCATATTTATAGTCATCTCCCTGGAGGTAAAAGAACATTTATATAGGAACTGGCTGAATACCTTCGAGAAAAGTATTAATATCTATTTGCTTGTGTTTATGGGCCCAAAGACATAAAGAACAAGCTGGTCAACTCTGTGAGGCAGCCAAGGACATAACGCATAATCCTCTCCCTCCTTTTTTTTCTTTTTTATCTTGGGGGCTGATGACAAGATAAGTTTTCTTTTCATGGAAGATGAACTGAGTTAGCAACTAACAAGTGGTGAGGGGATTTTTTTTGAGAATTTTCTATGGCCTGTGAACTTAAATGTATGCATTGGTAACAGGAAGAGTCTATTGTGAATATTTTATTGGTATTATTAGGAGTAGGGATTATTAGAAGTAGAAGAATAAACTGTTGTTTTTGTTTTTTCTAGAGACAGGATCTTGCTCTGTCACCCAGGCTAGAGTGCAGTGATGTCATCATAGCTCACTGCAGCCTTGTCCTCCCAGGCTCAAGTGATCCTCCCACCTCAGTCTCCCAAATAGCTGGAACTGCATGCACACGCCACCACTCCTGGCTACTTTTTAAATTTTTTTTTGTGAGACGGGGATCTCCCTATGTTGTCCAGGCTGATCTTGAACTCCTGGGCTCAAGGAATCTTCCCACCTCAGTTTCCTGAGTATCTGGGACTATAGGAGCATACCACCATGACTGGCTAATTTTTTCTTTTATTTTTTGTAGAGACAGGGTCTCACTGTGTTGCTCACACAACCACAACTGGCTAATTGAAATTTTTTTTTTGCCTGTAATCCCAGCACTTTGGGAGGCTGAGGTGGGTGGATCACGAGGTCAGGAGTTCGAGACCAGCCTGGCCAACATGGTGAAACCCTGTCTCTACTAAAAATACAAAAATTAGCCGGGCGTGGTGGCGGGAACCTGTAATCCCAGCAGAGGTTGCAGTGAGCCAAAATTGCGCCATTGCACTCCAGCCTGGGCAACAACAAAAACAACAACAACAACAAAAAAAAAAAAGAAAAGAAAAAAGAAAAAAAAGGAGTCTGAGCTGAGTTGTTGGGGGAGAAATGCTAGAGGAGGAACAAAAGGAGAAAAGAGTTGACAGCCATCAGTGAATGATAAGAACATGGATAGAGGAGGAAGAGGCTGTCAACTCTGTCAGCTTAACAATTTGTAAAATATACAAATGTTTACTTAGAAATTGATAAGGTTTAGAGGGATTCAATATGGTACTGGAAGGTCTAACAAGAGTATGTAAGCAGGAAAAAGGAAAGGCATCCAAATTGGAGAGAAAGAAGTAAAATGGTCGCTGCTCATACATGACATAGTCATATATGTTGAAGACTCCACAAAAAAAAAAAACCTGTTAGATGAATTTAGCAATGTTGCAGAATAGAAAATCAATACCCCCAAATCAGTGGCGTTTCTATACACTAGTAATGAACAATGTGAAAACACTTTAATTTACAATAGCATCAAAAAGATACTATACTTAGATAAAATACTTAGGAATAAATTTAACCAAAGAGGTGAAAGACTTGTATGCTAAAACTACAAACATTGCCAGAAGAAATTAAAGAAGACACCAATAAATGGAAGACACCTTGTGTTCATGGATTGGAATTCATATGGAATTTCAAGGGACCCTGAATAGCTAAAATAATCTTGAAAAAGAAAAAAATTGGACACCTCACATTTCCTGATGCCAAAACATACTACAAAGCTGTAGTAATCAAAATGGTGTGGTTCTGACAAAAAGGCAAACCCGTAGAACAATGGAATAGAATAAACAGCCCAGAAATAAGCCCTAGTGAATATGGTCAAATGATTTTTGACAAGGGTGCTAGATCACTCAATGGAGAAAGCACAGTCTGTACAAAAAAAAAGTTTTGGGAAAATAATATCTGCATGCAAAAGAATAAAGTTGGACCCCAACCTTACATTATATACAAAAATTAACTCAAAATAGATAAAGATCTAAATGTAACACCTAGAACCATAAAACTGCTAGAAGAAAAACATAGAGGAAAACTTCATGACATTGCATTTGGCAGTGGTTTATTGGATATGGCATGTAAGTACAGCCAGCAAAAGCAAAAATAGACTAAATCAAACTTTAAAACTTTTGTGCATTATAGGTCACAATTATCAGAGTAAAAAGGCAACCTATGGAATGGGAGAAAATATTTGCAAGTCATATATTCAATAAGTGGTTAATATCCAGAATATATGAAGAATTACAACTCAACAACAAAAACAACACAGTTATAAAATGGGCAAATGACTTACATAGGCATTTCTCCAAAGATGACAGACAAATGGCCAACAGGCACATGAAAAGATGTTCAGCATCACTAATCACTAGAGAAATGCAAATCAAAATGATAATGAGATGCCTCCTTACGTCTTTTAGGATGATTACTCTTAAAAAAATAGAAAATAAAAAGTATTGGTGAAGATATGGGGAAATTGGATCCCTTATACACTGTTGGCGAGAATGTAAAATGGTGTGGTTGCTGTGGAAAACAGTATGAAGTTTCCTCAAAAAATTGAAAATAGAACTACTGTATGATCCAGCAATCCCACTTCAGACCATATATCTACAAGAATTGAAAGCAGGGTCTCAAAAGAGATATTTGCACACCCATGTTTATAGAAGCTATTCGTGATAGCCAAGAGGTGGAAGCAAAGTAAATATCCATCAATGAATGAATTGATAAAGAAAATGTAGTGTAGACTGGGCACGGTGGCTCACCCCTGTAATCTCAGTACTTTGGGAGGCTGAGGCAGGAGGATTGCTTGAGCCCAGGAGTTTGAGACCAGCCTGTGCAACATAGAGACCCAGTCTGTGGGGTGGGGGGGGGGGGGGGGGAAGCCACGTGTGGTGGTGTGCTCCTGTAGTCCCAGCTACTTGGGAGGCTGAAACAGGATAGCTTGAGCCCAGGAGTTCGAGGTTGCAGTGACCTATGATTATGCTACAACACTCCAGCCTAGGCAACAGAGTGAGATCCTATCTCTTAAAAATTATTAAAAAAAGAAAATGTGGGCCAGGCGTGGTGGCTTACACCTGTAATCCCAGCACTTTGGGAGGCTGAGGTGGGCGGTTCACTTGAAGTCAGGAGTTCGAGACCAGCCTGGCCAACATGGTGAAATCCTATCTCTACTAAAGCTATAAAAATTAACTGGGCTTGGTGGCACATGCCTGTAATTCCAGCTACTCAGGAGTCGGAGGCAAGAGAATCACTTGAACCTGGGAGGCACTGGTTGCAGTGAGCCAAGATTGCACCATTGCACTCCAGTGTGGGCCACAGAGCGAGATTGCATCTCAAAAAAAAAAAAAAAAAAAAAAAAAAAAAAAAAAAAAAAGTGGTGTGTGTACATATTAGAATACTATTCAGCCTTAATAAAGAAGGAAACCTATTATTTGTGACAACAAGGGTGAAACTTAAGGGCTTTATGCTAAGTGAAATAAGCAGTCAGTCACATTTTATTTTTTCATATGGTTGATTATCAGCATGCAGGAAATAAGCCAGTCATAGAAAGACAAATCCTGTATGATTACACCCATATAAGGTATCTAAAGTCAAATTCTTAGACGCAGAATGCAGAATGATGGTTGTCAGGAGCTGGGCAAAGGGGGGAAATGGGGAGTTATTGTTTAATAGGTATAAAGTTTCAGTCTTTCAAGATGAAAAATTTATGGAAATTGGTTGGACAACAATGTGAATATACTTGACACCACTGAACAATGCATTTAAAAATGATTAAGATGGTAAATTTTATGTTTTGTGTTCTTTACCACAATTAACATTTAAAAACATTAAAGGAAACTTAGACATTATCTATTTTAACTCACTCATTTTGTAAATGCTAAACTGAGTCTCAGAATAGGGAGGCAAATTGCTTAATGACCTATAGCTACTCTGTCAGAGATTTAGGATTTCTGAACAACATAATAATGAAAAATGTGTGTGTTTGTGCCCTAGGAAAACATTTATGGTGTTAAGTCTCAGTGTTGTTTTGCTCTTCTAAAAAATATTTTATAACAAATCTTGAAACTATAAATGTCATATAGGAAGCAAAAAATTAAAAGCCAAAAACCCCAATCCATGTGCTGTATGCAACTTTAATTTGGTCTTACATTTCCTGCAAGATGAAAACAAAAAACAAAAAACATCTTTCAAACATAGTTAGGCTTTATTATGGTCTCTGTGCAAACAGTTTTTTCTTTTTCAAATGAATTTTGTAGGCTTGGACTCAGGATAAAAACTCTCTGACATCAGCAACTTTGGATTCAAATCCTAGGCTCTTAGCTTGAATGTTTGCTTTATTATAAACTGCTATGGTGTGAGCCTCAGAGTCAGAAAAATACATTAGCTGCTCAATTTTTAAAAAGAATCCTTATTAATTCTTTTCTCCCTTTTTTCCTAGAATTTTCTTTTCCCGTCAAAAATAGCTTAGGAGTGATTAAAAACCTGGAAAGTGAAAGACTGTTAAATGCAAATATGCATGTGTGCACACACACACACGCGCGCGTGTGCACACAACTTTAAAATCGTGCTTCGTTGTTTTGTCGTGATTTAGTGGATTCAACAATCCTCTCTCTTCCACCCTGATTCTCTTATTAGTCTAAGCTCCATTTTTCTCTGTCCTGTTTTTCTTTAAACACGATTTCGGTTTAAGAAGTTTAGCTTCGGCCAGGTGTGGTGGCTCATACCTGTAATCCCAACACTTTGGGAGGCCTAGGTGGGTGGATCACGAGGTCAGGAGATCAAGACCAGCCTGGCCAAGATGGTGAAACCCTGTCTCTACTAAAAATACAAAAATTAGCCGGGCAGGGTGGCACGCGCCTGTAATCCCAGCTACTTGGCAGGCTGAGGCAGAGAATTGCTTGAACCCAGGAGGCAGAGGTTGCAGTGAGCCGAGATCCTGTCACTGCACTCCAGCCTGGGTGACAAAGTAAGACTGCATCTCAAAGTGAAAAAAAAAAAAAGAAAAGAAAAGAAAAAAGAAGTTTAGCTTTCACAGTCTGTTTCAAGGCTCAGACCATTTTACAATCTTATCTACAGATATGATTACAACTTTCAATTTCCTTTTTTGCTTCCATTTGATCCTTATGCACAAGTGTGGTTCACTCGTTCTTTCATTGAGTCTGTCAATTTGTTGAGCACTTATTATGTGCTAGATATGTGCTACATGCTGGTGAGGTAGCAGTGAACAAAAACAAGTTCCTTACTGTCACAAAACTTACCGTCAGGTCAGAAAAGCAAAAACTAATCCTCTAATCATACAAAGAAATAAAAAGTGACCACTGTGATATACACAATGGGAGAGGTATGTGGCTGCTTCAGAGCATTTTATACATCTTTGGTCAGGAAAGCATTCCTTGGGAAGTGAGGCTTGAGCTGAAAACCAAAGGATAAGGTGCGGTTAAAAAATGGAAGCATTGGCTGGGCGCAGTGACTCATGCGTGTAATCCCAGCACTTTGGGAGGCCAAGGCGGGTGGATCGCCTGAGGTCAGGGATTTGAGACCAGACTGGCCAACATGGTGAAACCCCATCTCTACTAAAAATACAAAACTTAGCTGGGTGTGGTGGCAGGTGCCTGTAATCCCAGCTACTCGGGAGGCTGAGACAGGAGAATCCCTTGAACCTGGGAGGTGGAGGTTGCAGTGAGCCGAGATCGGGCCATTGCACTCCAGCCTGGGTGACATGAGTGAAACTCCATCTCAAAGAAGAAAGAAAGAAAGAAAAAGCATTTCAGGTAGGCAGAACAAGGCTATGGGAGGCTATGGGATGACAGGAAGCAGGTTGGGTGTGAGGACGTAAGAGAAGGCTTAGTAGGCTAGTAGGCTAGTAGGAAGGTGAAAGAGTACAATGGAAAATTCATTTGTGGCTTCATGCTGCAGAAATTCATGCACTGCCTTGTTCTAGTCTATGTTAAGCAGTTTTGACTTTATCTTAAGTGCAATGGGAATCTGTCAGAGTGTTCTGTGGGTGCTTGTGTGTAGTGGTGGTGGGGAGAATATGATCATATTTATTTTGGAAAATGCCACTTTGGCTACAGTGCGAATAATGAAGGGGGTTGAGTGAGAATGCAGATAATATTTTAAAAGCTATCATTGATGTAGCACTTACTGTATTAAGCACTGTTGAAAGGGATTTTATATATCTTGTCACTGAATCTTCGCAACAACCCTGCAAGGTAGCTACTGTTATTGTCCCCACTTAACCTATGAGGAAATTGAAGTTCAGAGAAGTGAATAGACTTGCTGAAGAACACATAGCTGGAATGTGGGAGAGCCAAGATTCTATCCCAGGAGGCTGTTCCAGTATTCAAGGTCGGAGGTGGTGGTGTCTGGGACCAGGGTAGTGGTGATGGAGAGAAGTGAATAGATTAAAGAGATATTTACCAGGTAAACTTTATAGTAATTCACGGTAATTTGGACATGGGGCGGGGGTAGAGAAAAATTCTAAGGAAAGTGTCTAAATTTCTGGTTTGCATAATTAGGTGGCTGGTGGTACTATTCTTTGAGCTAGGGAACATTGAAAGACAATAAAAGGAACTTGCAAGAGACAGAGAAGGAGTAGCCAGAGAGGCAATAGGCAAAGCAGGAGAATCTATCATGGAAATCTTGGGGAGCAATGGGGGGATGATTCAACAAGAAGTGATGGTGAACAACAACATCAGCTGCTGCTAAGGATTTTCTGTTCAACTTGATCACTCCAAGTTCTGTTGCATTTGCTGCAGGTAATAATTCTCAAAGGTTCAGCCCAATTTGTCACATTCTCCAGGGTGCCAAAGTCAAGATGTCCCTTCATTTGGATGTCTAGAGCTGTTTGCCTTTTTGGATGAAATTGCCATCAGGTGCTGCCTATTTTGTAGCCCCATTGCTTGCCTCCACAGACAGGAACTAACTTGCTTGCCACCCACTCACGGATTCAATCCCACCTGTGTCTCTGGACCAATCCTGATTTTAGACAGGGGCAAGTCAGGCAGTTCTAGCCTAGCCATCTGAGTTTCAGTATTGGGTTATCATTGTTGCCTTGACATTGTTTCACCATTTCTGACAACTGGGCTTCTTGCCTTCTTCCATGTGTCTGAGTCTTCATCTCTGCCAGGTGAAATAATGGCTATGAAAATGCTTTGAGGGCCGGGCATAGTGGCCCACGCCTCTAATCCCAGCACTTTGGGAGGCTGAGGTGGGCCGATCATCTGAAGTCAGGAGTTCAAGACCAACCTGACCAACATGGAGAAACCCTGTCTCTACTAAAAATACAAAATTAGCCAGGTGTGGTGGTGCATGCCTGTAATCCCAGCTACTCGGGAGGCTGAGGCAGGAGAATCACTTGAACCCGGGAGGCGGAAGTTGCAGTGAGCTGAGATCGTACCATTGCATTCCAGCCTGGGCAACAAGAGCAAAACTCCAATTAAAAAAAAAATTATCATCCAGTATATAAAAAACATACATCAGCTAAAAATGTGTCTTTCATAGGTATCTGATTTACAAACTAGGCACTGTTGGACAAATCTGGTTTAATATTGCATATAAATGTATTTAAAATGATTTTATGAATCACCTTTGAAAATCTTTTTTTGTAGTTCATTTTTCTGTTAAGATCATAATTTTAGAATATGTGATTCCCATACAAGGAAAGTCCCTTTGTGATAGAATTAAAGTAAGACTTTTGAAATATATCACGTTTGTATTGTTTATAGTGTATACTTCTCAGTTTTGTTCTAGAAGGTGTACCTGAATCCACACTAAAATATGAATGTACTTGGTTCTGTGAAAATATGATAGTCAGGAATCTGATCCTGCAGAATGGATAAGTGAGATTGTTCATTTCACAATTGGATCATTCATTTTTACCTTTTTCCCTTTTCATCTACTTCCATAATCTGTGCAAGCTGGCACAGGCTAGTGGAGAAGGGGTAGAACACGAAAAAGGAAAAAAAATTAAAAGAACTAATGGTCTGTATACTGGCTCCCAAGGACAAGGAAACAAAGGGAGTGGTGTTTGGTGAAAAAGCTTTCTAAACAGCTAAACTGTTGTAAATTCTAGCCTTTAGGAACATCCATGTAGTGTTGTTCCAAGTTGGGTAAATAGCTGCTGTTGGTAAGTTGAAACAGCACCAATTCATGGGGGAAGGGGAGCATCTGGGCTCCAGTCAAGTAAAAGTTGGACTTCAGGGCAGGGATTGAACCTCAAATTGAGGAACTGGAGTGAAAAAATCAAGAATCCAGTCCAGGTACGGTGGCTCATACCTGTAATCCCAGTGCTTTGGGAGGCCAAGGCAGGAGGAATGCTTGAGGCTGGGAGTTCAAGACCAGTGTAGGCAGCGTAGCAAGACCCCCGTCTCTCAAACAGACAAACAAACAAACAAAAACAAAAACAAAAAAAAGGCCAGATGTGTTGGTGCATGCTTTTAGTCCCAGTTACTTGAGAAGCTGAGGTGGGGGGATCGCTTGAGCCCAGGAGTTCAAGGCGAGGCTGCAGTGAGCCATGGTCATGCCACTGCACTCCAGCCTGGAGATAGAGCAAGTCGAGATAGAGCAAGTCCTTGACTTTAAAAAGAAAATAATAAAGAGTCCAAAGTTCAAAGCAGTATGCTCAGGCTTCACTTCAGGTCTTCCAGCTTGTTGCTCTTCTCAAGCTTGACTACTAATCTCCCAGGTCTGAAGCACAGGGTGGCTGAATCTACCATTTATTGGGTTGTTTGCCTTTGTTTGGATTCCTCAAAAACTAGCAGGACTGGGCTACAGGTGGAAAGACATTAGTGCATGAAGCCCCATGGGGCCTCTATCTATAAAAATTATATGTATGTACCACTTTCCAGGAACATCTCTATTGCTCAAGAAATATTTGTTGGTGATTGGTTGTACTGATAGTTAATTTTATGTGTCAGCTTTGCTAGGCCTTGGCACCCAGATATTTAGTTAAACATTATTCTAGATGTTGCTGTGTAGGTATTTTTAAAAATGAGATTAACATTTAAATCAGTAGATTTTGAGTAAAGTAGATTATCTTCCACAATGTGAGTGGACCTCATCCAATCCGTAGACCTGAAGTGAAACCTGAATATACTCACTCCAAGTTTTCCTTCTAACCCCGACTTGGTTTGCTCAGTCTAAAGAAGTAGTCTCTTGCTTTGGGTTCTTGATTTTCACTCCAGTTCCTCAATTTGAGGTTCAATTCTTGCCTTGAACTCCAGCTTACATGACCTGACCTGCAGACCTTAATAAAGCAAAGACTCACTACCAGCCCCCCAAGACGGAGGGACTCTGTCAACAGACTGCCTTCCACTGGAGCTTCAACAGCAACCCTTTCTTGGGTCTCCAGCCTTCCGTCCTTCACAATCAGGTGAGCCGATTCCTTAAAATAAGTTTCTCTCTCTCTCTCTCTCTCTCTGTGTATGTATATATATTTCTCCTATTGGTTGTATTTCTCTGGAGAACCCTGACTAATACAGTTGTGTAATACCAAGTTTACCTGAATTCCACTCCACTGAAAGGCATCACTTGCTTATGTTGTGTTCCATCCAAACTATTCCATTAATAGTATCTCTACCTCCCCACAATCTGGTTCTATAAGGATAATAGAAGAAAGTAACAGAGCTGGGAAACTTCATATGAAGTACATTTAAAAAAATCTACTTTAAAAATCTGCTTGCTTTTGATATCAAAATTTGACCATATTTCTCCTTGCAATTCTATCAAAAAAGGAAAAAAAAATACCTTGAGCATACTCACACAAATGGGTGGAAAAGTATTCACTTGAGAATGAGATGCTGAACCCTCAAGGATATTTAAAGACATTGTGGACATATTTGAACTGATTCAGTTGTGAAAGTTCTTTCACACGACCCAGAGGGGAATACAAGGATACAATTAATGTGAGTGGTGATATCTCGTGATTAACCAAACCTTTCTTCTGGCATTGTGTGCAGCATGATGTGATGTAGTTGCTTTGCATTATGATTTCTATCAGGACGTACATTATTTAGTTTGCTAGCCCAATACAGATTAATGTTAAAATTCCTGTGTGGTCTCTGTTTTAAAATGTTTTTGTGTCCATCATATCACAAATGTAGTTAAAAGCTTGAGAAATGAATTAGTATGAGGTAACCTAAAATATGAGCTACTCTACTGTGAATTTAGGTCAGATACTCTCTTAGTAACTAAACTGCTAAATATTGAAACTCCTTCTTCCCTGAAGGCATTTAAATCTTAGTTTTGGTTGGACATCTTCCTGGTGGCTGAAAGCTAATGACTATGGACATTCCTAAAGCTATTTCCCCAAGTTTCCTGTATTTTTCTTTTCTTTAACTTCTCATTTACTCTTTCCAGTTGTTTGTATTTGATCAGTTGTTTTCTAAATGTTCACTTTCCTTTAACATGTTCAGTAGAAAATTTGGATTTCTTGATTAGAGAATATTGCATTTATAAAAATTGTTTCATTACATATGAAATTAAAGTTGTCCATTAAAACCTAATTTTGGTTTCACCATAGTATATTGATAATGTTCTTATATGGAATACATTTATAGCCGTCACCTAGAATCATGCTTGAGAAGAGACTTAACAAATACTTCCTTAGTTACTTAATAAAACCCAATAGCAAACATACTATGCAGAAATTGTTCTCTTTTAACAAATGCCATCATATCTTCCCTATTTTGCTCCATTCACTACTTTAAAAACCATAAAAATATAGTTTTGCTGATTTAGCTCTCAAATAAAAAATATAAATTCTGAAAGAATACATGAGAAATAAGTAATGATAGTTATGTAGGAGGGTCATCCTAGGCGGGTAGGTCAGAAAATTTTAACTAGATAACTAGTTAGTTAACTAGATAACTGATTTTTATTTCGCTGATTTTTTTTTCCACTATGAAACTGATTAACTGATTTTTTTTTTTCACTATGAAAATGCTTTAATGGTGGTATCTGTACAGCATGGGATGTGGACAGGGAAAACAGCAAGTGCGCACACAGCGGGGCAGGCTGGGAGTGAATAAAGAGTGCACACCTTTCCATGAAAAAGGAAAAAAAAAATTAAAAGAACTAATGGTCTGTATACTGGCTCCCAAGGACAAGGAAACAAAGGGAGTGGTGTTTGGTGAAAAAGCTTTCTAAACAGCTAAACTGTTGTAAATTCTAGCCTTTAGGAACATCCATGTAGTGTTGTTCCAAGTTGGGTAAACAGTTGCTGTTGGTAAGTTGAAACAGCACCAATTCTAGTTAGTTAGTTAACTAGTTACTTAACAGCACCAATTCTAGAATTGGTGCTTTCCCTGGTTACTGGAGGCTCTAGGCCACTTCCTCCTCGGCCTCCTCCTCGAACTCGTCCTCCTCCTCAACAGTACCAGCACCTGGTACTGCTGGTATTCGGACATCAGGTCGTTCACGTTGCTCTCGGCCTCGGTGAACTCCATCTCGTCCATGCCCTCGCCCGTGTACCAGTGCAGGAAGGCCTTGCGCCAGAACATGGCGGCGAACTGCTCCGAGATGCACTTGAACAGCTCCTGGATGGCCATGCTGTTGCAGATAAAGGTGGCAGACACTTTTAGCCCCCGGGGCGGGATGTCACAGGCAGCATTGTTTTCTTAAAACATTGATAATAAACTCAACTCATAACTGGTCAATTCTGTACACAAATGAAAAATAGTGATAAGTATAACTATTGTTGTACTCAGACTTAAGATTTTAGCATCACTTAGTCATTTAAAATACTAAGATCATATCATTGCCTTGCTCCAAAGTTTCTTTTTATTTTTTTCTTTTCTTTTCTTTTTTTTTTGAGATGGAGTCTTTGCTCTTTTGTCCAGGCTGGAATACAGTTGTGCAAACTTCACTCGCTGCAGCCTCCACCTCCTGGGTTCCAGCGATTCTGCTGTCTCAGCCTCCTGAGTAGCTGGGATTACAGGTGAGCGCCACCACGCCCGGCTAATTTTTGTGTTTTTAGTAGAGACTGGGTTTCACCGTGTTGGCCAGGCTGGTCTCGAACTCCTGGCCTCAGGTGATCTGCCTGCCTCGGCCTCTCAAAGTACTGGGACTACAGGTGTGAAACACCACACCCGACGTTTTTATGGTTTCTTATTGCAATTAGAATAATATCAAAATCTTCTGATATGGTCCACAGACCCTAAATGATTTTGTTTTGATTGACCTTTATGACATCATGTTCTACCACTCTGCCATGATTTACCATTCTTCAGCTATAATGGCTGTTTTTTATTTTTTCAATACACTGAATTAATTCCCACCTCAGGGCTTTTCACTTACCATTCCTTCTCTGGAATGATTTTCCCTCGGATCTTTGCTTGGATGACTTCCTTTCAACATTTAGAGCTCGGTATAAATTTTACTTCTTAAAAGCAGTTTTTCCTGACTACCCCTTCAGAATTAGTTTCTTCCATCCCAGATCACTCACTACGTATACTGCTCACTTACTATAAAACATTTCCTTGTTTTATTTTGTATGACACATATCATTACCTGGAATTATCACGTTATGGTATTTCTTGATTATTATCTTACCTTACTAGAATATAAGCTTTTCAAACTCATAATTTTGTCTCTTCTGCACCATCTCAAATACATAGTTGGTACTCAATAAATATTTGCAGAATTAACTAACTAAATGCCTGGCATATTGAGTCTTGATCCAGAGACCTTCACTTGTAAGATGAAGAGGTTGGATCGTCTTTAAGGTTCTTTCCAACTCAAAAATTTAATACTTTTTATTCATATAATTTTTAAAAATTAATTTATTTTTTAAAATTAAAATCTATCTATTAAATATCTATCTATCTACCTATCTATCCATCCATCAATCTGGAGATAGGGTCTCACTCATTTGCCCAGACTGGAGTGAAAATGATCAAATGATCCTCCTACCTCAGCCTCCCAGGTAGCTGGGAATACAGGTGCACACCACCATGCCAGGCTATTTTTGTTTTTTATTTTTAGTATAGACTAGGTCTTGCTCTGTTGCCCGGGCTGGATTTGAACACCTGGGCTCAAGCAATCCTCCCACCTCCGCCTCCTGAGTAGCTGGGATTGCAGGCAGGTGCCACCACTCCTGGCATAACTCGGTTTTTGTTTTTATTTTTGAGACAGGGTCTTGCGCTATTGCCCAGGCTGGAGTGTAGTGGTGCTATCTCGGCTCACTGCCTCCAGGGTTCAAATTATTCCCTGCCTTAGCCTCCTGAGCGCCTGGGACTACAGGCGCCTGGCACCATGCCTGGCTAAATTTTGTAATTTTAGTAGAGATGGGGTTTCACCATGTCAGCCAAGCTGGTCTCAAACACCTGGCCTCCAGTGATCCACCCACCTAAGCCCCCCAAAATGCTGGGATTAGAGGTGTGAGCCACTGTTCCCGGACTCAGTTTTTAAATGTTAAGTTTGAACATGGAAGAAAGAACTGTCAATAACAAGGAATGTGGGGATAAATTGATATTCCGTGTATAACTTTCCTGTTGTAAAGAGAATCTTCCATAGTAACTTTCAAATACATAGAGTGTAGGTAGAGATTAGGAAGAAGAATGATGATGAAACTTAAAATGAAAAAAAAATAGATGTTCTTTTTGGCCATGTTTGTACCCAAGTATCTCAAGTAAAAGTAATATAATTTATTTATTTTTCCTGTTTCACTGAGAAGGCCAGAGCAAGGTGGAAGGTGAGGGAAAGCCCTCCCCTGAGTGACAACAATATACTAATATTTTCATAAAAATGTTGTAGCATAGACTCTGGAGATGCCCTGCCCAGGATTGAAGCCCATCCCTGTCTCTTAATACTCGTGAAACCTTAAGGAAGTTATGTAACTTCCTGTGCTTCAGATCTCATCTCTGTGAAGTGGGAACATTAACGGCATCTACCTCACTGGATTGTTTCAAGGACTGAATGAGATAATGTTTTTAAAGGGTTGAGTACAGTATCTGCCATATCATAGCACTCAATAAATAATAAACTCAACTCATTATTCTCATTATTAAGAATAATCAAGGAAATATCAGTGGATGTCAAACCCAAGAACGACAAGTACTGATCGGTAAGCAGGTTGGGGTGAGGAGTGAGATGGGAGGCCTAGAAGAGTTCGGGACTTTTCTGACACTCAAATGAGGCTACACTTCTAATTAGCATAGTGTTGACATTGAGCAAGATGAGTGTGGATACTTAAAGAGCAGCCTCTGGCTGGATATAATTTATAATGTAAGGAAACAGTTGTAAAAAAACCAATTTTACTAAAAGTGCCAATAAATTACAAATGCCATTGAAATGTAATTTCCTGTATCTTGGATGTATGAATGTGGGATTTATACCAAAATTCTGTATTTAGGCAGCTAAGGTACACAGGGCCTGAATAAAAAAGAGTTGCATAGTTAAAATCATTCATGTTGAGTAGACACATCACATTCTGAAACGTTTTAATCCCTGAAATGAAGTGGTTATTAGGAAGTTTCAAGAATAATCTAATCAGAATGCAGTATAACTTCATTAATGTGTACTTCACTAGTTGAGAATCCGAGAATATTTAGACAGAAACTGAGAGTTTGCCCTATCTGTGGAAAAATAAAAGCATTGCCAAGAACATCAGTATTATAGACAAGATTGTATCAGGAGAGTATAAAGAACTTAGAAGAATAAATACCGTTGATGTCCTCTTTTAGGTACAGTTGGTAAGCTAATATAGTTAGTCCATCACACAACATAATTCTTTAGTGAGTTGAGTTGACAAATTAAGTCGACAGTATTTATTTGTGCAGTCCCAATGTGACAGGCTTTACTTCAGACACTGGGATTCAGTAACAGAACAAGACAGACCTAGTCTTCATGGGGCTTACATTCTAGCAAGAAGATAAATAATGGTTTACGTGAACAGGATGACATTATGATTTGAAGAGTACAGGGTGCTTTGGGAATATTACAGAAATACTCATTCTAGTCTAAGGTATCAGGAAAGGTCTTCTGGAGAAAAGCACCAAGCTGAGACTTAAAGACTTGTGGAAGTTGTCTAGGTGAATAGGGCTGGGGAATAGTGTCCTTACAGGAAACAATATATGAGAAGACTTGGATACCTTACTTGGCTGATTATCTTTCTGATTAATATAGCCGGTCTATTAAGGGTTTCTATGAACTCTTAGCCAATCTAATTTGCATTTCTCTATATACTTGAAAGTAATGTAATTTTTTTTTTCTTAAAAACTGTCTGTGGTTCCAAGTCTTCACAAATGTAGACAAAATATTGTTTTATTTTAAAAATGTGTTCAGTTCTGGGCCGGGTGTGGTGGCTCACGCTTGTAATCCCAGCACTTTGGGAGGCCGAGGCAGGTAGATCACGAGGTCAGGAGATCGAGACCATCCTGGCTAAGGCAGTGAAACCCCGTCTCTATTAAAAATACAAAAAACTAGCCGGGCGAGGTGGCGGGCGCCTGTAGTCCCAGCCACTCGGGAGGCTGAGGCAGGAGAATGTCGTGAACCGGTAGGCGGAGCTTGCAGTGAGCCGAGATTGCGCCACTGCACTCTAGCCTGGGCGACAGAGCGAGACTCCATCTCAAAAAAAAAAAAGTGTTCAGTTCTAAACTTGATATTCTCAGTAAGCAGCTCTTGCTGCCTATCTCTCTTCCGAGTGGTCAGTAGTATAACTGCTGGTGTTTCATGTGCAATGCAAACCCTTTATAATTTTCAATTTTTTTTTCTATAGAACGTTTGGTATAATATGATGCCACTGTAGTTTGTGAGTGGTATTTAACAAATTCTCTAATGTATGGACAATAAAATAGCATTTTCTCTAGTCGGGAGGCGGGGGAGGGAGGCTCGCTTGAGTCCAGAAGTTCGAGGTTACAATGATTTATTTATTTATTTATTTATTTATTTATTTATTTATTTATTTTTGAGACAGTGTTTCACTCTGTTGCCCAGGCTGGAGTGCAGTGGCACGATCTTGGCTCACTGCAACCTCCACCTCCCAGGTTCAAGCAATTCTCCTGCCTCAGCCTCTTGAGTAGCTGGGATTATAGGCATGCACCACCACACCTGGCTAATTCTTGTATTGTTAGTAGAGAAGGGGTTTCACCATGTTGGCCAGACTGGTCTCAAACTCCTGACCTCAAGTGATCCACCCGCCTCGGCCTCCCAAAGTGCTGGGATGAGTGTGCCCAGCCTACAGTGAGTTCTTATTATGCCACAGCACTCCAGCCTGGGTGACAGAGGGAGACCTTTTCTCTAAAAATAATAAAATAGCCCTCTGAACTCCAACATCATCCATGTCATTTTCTGTGTTCATAGGGTGTTGTGGGAGGGGAGCAATGACCCCTCTTGTATTAGGTGGCATCCTAAATTTCTTGCTACTTACAACAGTGTAGTTACTTATAGTGAGAATGATATGTCCTTTCTTCAATTTGATTAAAAGCTAGTCTTTCCCATTGTTCTCTGTTTAATGGTCCTAACTTCAGAGCATGGGTGGAAAACTATGTGGTAGGGTGAAAACAGAAGATAGGAGGCTTCCCTTCTCTTAAATTTCTGGATGCCCCGTTATGCATTCTACTAATTATGGTAGAATCTGAGTTTACAATGAGAATCATGAAATACATTTTTTATAGCAAGAGGAGGCCTGAGGAGGTCTTTTGGTGAGACCTTAGAAATTGTGGTTGCCTACTTGATGTCTCTAGCTTTTACCGTATATCTCCATTACAAATGCTAGGTGATTTTGTTAGAACTCTTTTGGTTGCAAATAACAAAAGCCTTCTTGGAGCTAACTGAAACCTCAATACTGACTTGAAGTCATGACCACTGTATCCTCAAGTTATTATTATTATTATTATTATTATTATTATTATTATTATTATTATTGTGACAGAGTCTTGCTGTGTTGCTCAGGGTAGTTTCCAATTCCTAGCCTCAAGTGATCCTCCTACCTCAGCCTCCCTGCTAGCTGGGATTATAGGTGTGAGCTACCATGCCCGGCTTGTTTTCCCAAATTCTTAACAGCTATGCTAAGATTTTCTCCATCTAGTTTAGATTCAATCTAGGCCAGAGATTAGTTCATTGATCCAGAACTGGGTACCTGATACCAAAATGGCCAATCAGAGATAACTCCAATGGAATATAGAGTTAGGTTTCAGAGATTTCAGCCTCAGTCTGTCTGGTCTGTTGAATAGAGGAGATAAAACCCAGGGATATGTGACCAACTGAGTCCTATCATGCAGCCGGGAAAGCATAAAATCCCCATCTGTGATAAAAGAGAATAATGAAGTAGATTTCCTGGTACTGTGCAGAAAAGAGACAGAGATAGTCCTTCCAGCACTCTAGTCCCTGATTCCAAACCATTCCTGAGCCTTGACTGTATTCCTGTCTTTGTATTCTTGTTCACAAAAAGGGAGTAAACTAGAGATACTGCAGTTTGTCAAGGCACATGACTAATTTTAACAGCTTTATTGAGGTATCACTGACATACAATAAACTGTGCATATTTAAAGTGTACAATTTGATAAATATTGACATGTTTTGTGAAAACATTACCATAAAAGCAATAAGGAATATACTTATCATCCCAAAAATTCCCTTGTACCCAAGTGTCCTTTCTGCCCTCCCTCCAATCTCACCCCAAGGCAAACACTGATCTGCATTCTATCACTACAGATTCATTTTCATTTTATAGACTTTTATATAAATGAAATAATACACCAAATACTTTTTTGTGTGGCATCTTTCGCTTGGATATAGTTATTTTGAGATTCATCCATATTGTTATGCATATCATATTGTAGTACATTCATTCCTTTTTATGGCTGGGTAGTATTCCAGTTTATGGATGTACTAGTTTATCACTTCACTTGTTGATGGACTTTTGGGTTGTTTCTATTTTTAGCTAATAACTAATACATCTGCTATGAATATTAATGTACAAGTCTTTGTATGGACATATGCTTTCATTTTTCTTGGGTAAGTACCTAGGAGTGGAATGTCTGGATGATATGGTAGGTGTATGTTTAACTTTTTAAAAGACTGCCAAACTATTTTCCAAAATGAGTGTACCATTTTTCATTCACAGTAGCAGCATATGAGAGTTGTAGTTCCTTGCAGAAACTTATTACAATTATTCTTTTTAGTGCTAGGTATTCTAGTACATTGTAGTGTTATCTCATTGTGGCTTTGATTTGCATTTCCCTAATGACTAATGATGTTGAGAATCTTTTCATGTGCTTGTTTGTCATGCTTTTTTGATATATCTTCTTTGGTGGTGTCTGTTCAAATAGTTTACCTGTTTTTTTTTAATTTGTTGTTCATCTTCTTGTTACTGAGATTTGAAGGTTCTTTATTCTGTATGCAAGTCTTTTAATATTAGATATGATTTTTGCATATTTTCTACCAGTCTGTAGTTTCTTTTTTCTTTCTGTCAACAGTGTCTTTTATAGAAGAGTTGTTTCTTTTCAATTTTGATAAAGTTCAACTTATTGTCTTTTTGTGGATCATGCTTTTGGTGTCGTAGCTAAAAAATCTTGGCTTAACCCAAGGTCACAAAGGTTTTTGCCAAAGTTTTGGAGATTTTATAGCTCCAGATTTTACATTTAGGTCTTTGATGCATTTTGAGTTAATTTTTGTAGATGGTATTAGGTATGGATCTTAGTTCACATGGATGTCCAGTTGTTCCAGCACCATTGTTGAAAAAAGCTATCCTTTCTCCACTGAATTGCCTTTAAATTTTTTAAATGGACAAATAATACTTGTGTATATTTGTGGGATACAATGTGAGGTTTTGGTCTATGTATACATTATAGAAAGATTTAATCAAGATAAGTAACATATCCATCACCTCACCAACTTATCTTTTTTTTTTTTTTTTTGTGGGAGGAGAGAATTTTAAAAATCTATTCTGGCAGTTTTGAAATATACACTATTAGCTGCGGTCACCATGCCATGCAATAGGTCACTAAAACTTATTCTCCAGTCTAACTGAAACTTTGGACCCTTTGATCAACATCTTCACTTTCCCCATGCTTCCTACTCCTTCCCCTGCCTCTGATAACCACTTTTCTACTTTCTGTTTCTATGAGATTGACTTTTTTAGATTCCACATATGAGTGAGATCATACAGTATTGTCTATGTCTGGCTTATTTCACTTAGCATAATTTCCTCCAATTCTTTCCACGTTGTCATGGATGCAAATGACAGAATTTCTTTTTTTAAGGTTGTATAGTATTTAATTGTGTATATATACTACATTTTCTTTATCCGTTCATTCATCGATGGATTATTAGATTGCTTCCATGTTTTGACTACTAAACTACTATGAATAATGCTGAAATAAACACTGGAGTGCAGATATCTCTTTAACATACTGATTTCAATTCCTTTGAATATATACCCAGAGGGGGGAAAAGGATCTGAACAGACATTTCTCAAAAGAAGAGATACAAATCGCCAATAAATATATTTAAAAATGTTGAAAATCTCTAATCATCAAGGGAAATGCAAATTAAAACCACAATGAAATATTACCTCACAGCTGTCAGAATGGCTATTATAGAAAGGATGACTAACAGGTATTGATGTGGATGTGGAGAATGTTGGTGGCAATGTAAATTGGTGTACTCACTATGGAAAGTATTGTTTTTGAATATTTGTTGAAAATCACTTGCCCATATATGTTGTGGGTCTGTTTATGGACTCTATTCTGTTTCATTGATCAATACTACACTGTCTTGAATATTGTAGCTTTACAGTAAAAATTGAAATCAGGTAGTATTATCCCCCTAATGCTCTTTTTAAAAGTTGTTTTGGCTATTTTAGTCCATTTCCATATGAACTTTAGAATCAGCTTGTCGATTTCTACAGAAAAAGCCAGCTAGGACTTTGATCGGGGTTGTGCTGTAACTATAGATCAATTAGGAGTGAATTGACATCTTAATGATATCAATTCTTCTGCCCTATGAATACAGTATATCTCTACATTTATTCAAGCCTAAAGTTTTCAGGACAGGTCTTGCACCTCTTTAGTCAGATTTATCTCTAACTTCTAAAGCAAGACCCTTCTGTGTATGCTACCCAAAGCCCTGTGAGGGTTTTTTTAAAAATAGATTCCATTCAATAATAGGTTCCATTCAATAATTGATGAGATGAGTGTTTTGAAGAAACGCAAATTTACCAGAGAGACAAAATGTATCCTAAATAGTTTTCAATTTGTTATTTAATCAGAGTTAATGCAGTTGAAATCTTTTAGTTTCACATTAGGCACACAGCAAGCTTGCAAATGCTTTTAGACTGATTAGAGATCAGCTACCAGCTCTGTGCACTTTGGGGGTGTGCGCGTGTGTGTGTGTGTGTGTGTGTTTGTATGTATGTTATGTGTGTGCCCACATCTGCCTGTATGGTCTGTTAGTTAATTTTTATAATTGTATAATTAATTGGTGCTGTCAAATATTTGGGGCATGGTAGGCAGAATTCTAAGATGGTCCCAAGATTCTTGTCTCCTGTTATACATTCTCCACTTCGGTGTGGTTGAGACCTGTGAATATGCTGGGCTATCACTCTTGTGATTAGGTTACCTTATGTGGCAAAGGTGAAGAGATTTTGCAGATGTAATCAAGGCACACAGTTAATTTTTGAATTAATCAAAAGGGTGATAATCTTGGGAGGGCCTGACTTAATCTGGCAAAAGACCTTAAAAGAGGCACTAGACCCCTCCTGAGGAGAAAGAAGTTTTTCTGTTGGCCTTGGCTAAGCAGAACAACCATGTTGTCAACTGCTAATGGAGAGGGGCTGCCTCTAAAGCCAGTAAATGCTACGGGTCTTAATTCTGTAACTGCAAGGAACTGAATTTGGCCAACAATCTGAATGAGTTTGGAAGAAGATTCTGAGCTCCACATGAGGACACAGCCCAGCCAAAAGCTTGATTGCAGCCTTGTGAGACCCTGAGCAGTGCACCCAGCTAAACCATACCTGGACTCCTGACACATGGAAACAGATAATTAATGTGTGTGTTTTTAGCAACGAACAATAACGAAGTCAGCGGATACTCTAGCTGGCATTTGAAATGCTCCCCATTGTATTCATTTGCTAGACCTGCCATAACAAAGTGTAACCCCATAGACTGGGTAACTTAAACAACATAGATTTATTTCCTTGTAATTCTAGAAGATCAAGGTGTTGGTAGGTTTGGTTTCTTCTGAAGCCCCTCCTTGTCTTGCAAATGGCTGCCTTCTCACTGCATCCTCACATGGTCTTTCCTCTGTGTGCATATATGTCTAAGTCCTAAACTCTTCTTAAAAGGACAGCAGTCATATTGGATTCGGGCCCATCTTAGAGACATCACTTTAACTGAATTACCTCTTTAAAGACCTTTTCTCCAAATACAACTTACTCTCCCATATGTTATCTTATTTGAAACCCTAAACAATGCTATGGGGCATATCAGACCAGTATTATTTTACTCCCCACTGGAAATTTGGGAAAACACTCTCAGAGCACTAACTTAATGTCACATAGCACATAAATTGTCTTCTGACTCCAAGTCTAGTGCTCTATCCAGTAGATTAAGTATTCAGATAAAGCACCTGAACCCAAACAAACAGCAATGGACTTCTATTGGATAAGTATATTTGTAATATCTTACTGCCAGTTCTTTTTTCTCCTTCTCCTTCTCCTTCTCCTTCTCCTTCTCCTTCTTCTTCTTCTTCTTCTTCTTCTTCTACTGAGAATCTGTGCAAGCTACTGCTAGTTCAAATGCAGATCCTGTAGTTGCCCCCATCTCAACAACCTTGCTATGAGGGTTTTCTCTTTGTGAAGATAAGGCCTGCTTGGCCACACTGGATTGTCCCATTTTTACTGGCCTTTCTGTGGGAGAAACTTATTATAAACTAACCCCACTTGAACCTTTTTATGGCAGGATAAAGCAGTGACTCGAGTGTACACCAGCTCAGTTTGTACTTTTTTTTTTTTTTTAACTTATGTGCCAGGTTTTTGATACATGCTAAAAGTGATTGCTTGAAATATATCACCTCAGTGAGACTGTAAACTTCTGTAAAAGGTGCTTTCTACCTAATAAGCATTTAGTGTGTAAGGTAGCTGTACAATAATTATTGAATAAGCATAGTGGAGAAGCCAATGGATGCATTCCTGTTAACAAAGGGGAATTGGGTTCAATACACTTGCAGGTAAAAGGTAATAATGCAAATTCTATGTATATTTTGAGTTCTTTGAATATTTGGTAAAGTCCAACAATGTGGTATTATCTTTAGTTCTAGCAAGTTTTTGAGTAGCTGATTATTCTCAAATTTACCTAAAACCTTCTACTAGAATTTCAGTGTATGTAAGTTGAAATACAAAGTCAGCAATGTTGAAGATCTCAGATCCCAGAGGGAGAAATCCTAGAAAACATAAAGATTCCACACTCACCGCATCACTTCCTTAAAAAAAAAAACCAAAAAACAGCCAAAGAAAAAAATCACAACAGTGATTAAACTGGTTGCTAAGAGCAAACTCCCTTTATTTTCCCAAGGAGGAGTCTGGAATTATAAGTAGAAAGGCAAGGAAGGGCAAAGGAAGAGGTGTAAGAAGGTGGCCCCAGGCTGTAACCGTCAAGAAGGCAAAGAATGAATAGAAGACAAGCAAGGGGAAAAACAGGCTTGACGGGGGTTTTTGTTGGGGGCTAGGCTGATAGAACAGAATCAAGATTCTGACTTAGAAGAGCAGTCCCACCAGAGTTGGGAAGCAGGTCGCATAGTAAAGAGCCTGGGTGCCAGAATCACACCGCTTGGGATCCTGAGTCCCGCTCTGTCACTATTTACGTAACCTCTGGCAACTTGCTTAACCTATACACCTCAGTTTTGTCACTTGTAAAATGGAGACAATAGTGTGTAACTTACAGAGTAGCTGTGAATTAGGTAAGTTGAAGCTTCAGTGCTTGGTTCATAGCAGACGCTCAGTAAAATGTTAAACAGTTATTTGTAGCTTTTATCCTTCCTCTTTCTTAATGTTGTGTACTGCAGCAGGGAGGGGGAGGGATGAAGCGCTTATCCCACTAGAAGAGTGGTATTTGTGTGAGAGCCTGGGTCAGGCTTATTTTGAGACGTGGGCCCCACTGAGGTGAGGTGGCACCGCTTCCAGAGCACACCCTTTGCCGGGGCCCTGCCGTGACTATGAGGAGGCCGAGGCTACGGCTGGCAGAATGCACGGGTGGACCTCCTTGGAGTGGCTAACCCAGGGCGGCTGCACTGTTGTCCTTGGATACTTGACACTTTTCACTTTCTCTGCCTCCCGGCACTAGAAGCCATGTGGGCTCACACCCGACCCTCCCGGTTTCGGAGGCGTGAGGGCCACTTAGCGGTCATTCAGCTTCAGGGTCCAGCCCTGTCAAGCTTTGGCTACAGCCTGGGAGTTCCGTTGGGACCCCACACACTGTCCTAGCCACAGCTCCCCGCCACCCTGCCTCCCGCGCAGGCGCCGCCGGGGCCACCCCCGCCGCCATGTTTCCCCCGCCCGCGCGCTCCCTCCCCCCACTGCCCCCTCCCTCCCCAACTGGGTTCCCGCCCCCCTCCCTCAGCAGTCCCCCCCACACCCTGGTGAGGTCAGGCGGAGGCTCTGCCGCTGCGGCCGCAGTAGCTCAGCTCCTATTCCCGGGAAGCCTGGAACGGGGAGTTTTGAAAATAACTGGAGCGGCATTCGGGTTAGGGTCCGTGCTCTCCGCTTGCGCCAGGACAGGGTGAAGTGGCCGGGACTAGCAGAGGGTGCGAAGGTGCGGGTGCTGGTGCCTCGCAGCAGGAGGGAGCCCCGGCTGCGCCGCGAGACTCCCTCTTTGGCCCTCGGAGCGCAGCACCCGGCGGACAAGCGGCGCGACGCCAGGACGCGGCGAGCAAGGTGAGGCAGGGTCCCGAAGTCACAGGGGCTCCATCAGCCGCTTCCCTGCCTCCGGACCTGGCGCTGCGCGGTGCGCGGCGAGGAGTTGCGATCTGTACCAGGGGCAGAGGAGTAGAGGAGCAGGGAACCAGCTTCGTTTTGCCCGCCGCCCCCTCTTTTTCTCCCGCGTGCTGGTGCGCGCCCTCATCCTTACACCTTCGCATCCCGTTCTCCCGGTCCTTCTGGCTCCGTCGGACGCCTGGGTTTTTCTAGGACCCCAGAAGCCGGCTTTCCTGTGCTTCTTTGTCATGTCTCCAAGATTTTCTTCTCTGGGCCTCGCTGTTGCTGCCCTGACGGTCTGGGGTCCCTCTGCCCGCCCCGGCCCCACTGTCTCTTGCCCTCTAACAGTTTCTGCTTTGTGCCTCCTAATCCATCTCTCCTTCAGAAGCTTCTAACTTAGGAGGCTCCTCTCCTGGCTCCCAAGTCAGGAGCACTCTCCTCTTCTTCCTCGAAGCTTTTAACTTCGCTCTGAATGTCTTCAGCTCTGAATATTTTGACTTTTTTTTTTGTTTGCTTGTTTAATCACAGTTGACTAATGATTTTCGTGGAGGCTTATAGTCTAGGCTACAGTTTACTGAAAGTGATGAGATCATCCCTTCACTAAATAGCCTTAGTAAATATCAACTAGGGAACTTTAAAGTTTCTTTCTAGGTTTCATTAACTTAGCCCAAGAACAATAGTCACTTAAAATGTATGTATATATGTTTGTACGCAATTTTCGTACATGGTCCTAAATCTGATTATTCCCTGGCTGCTGAACAGGCCTGAGAGAGAGGATTGGTGGGGCTTGTGATGCCTGGCTCCATTTCTCTAATTGTAAACTGGGATGTTCATAGTTTTAATGTAGTCAGAGGACTTTAGTGGTTTGGGATAAAGTCGTTCAAGTTAGCATAGGCTGGCAACTAAGCACATTGAATGGAGACTAAGAAACGCTGGAATTTAAAACTGTCTCTGGAGAGCACCTGCTTTTTAAAAAATTTATTGTTTTTTTTGAAGCCACAGTTTCTTAACAGTAGATTTCATATTTGTATAAACCCTCTAAAAGCAGCGTATTTTAAAACCACGTAGTTACAAAAAAGACTACTCACTCTTAGGGATATCACTTTCTCCCCATGTAGTTGTGGTGTTAGCTCCCATACTGAGGTTCATTTGCTCACTTCCATACTGCAATTAGTGTGTGAAGAAAACTGAATGGAGAAGCACACAGTGGAGGCAAATACCAGTGAACAAGCACATGCTGACATATGCAGCTGTGTTTTTGGAAATAGGCTGTATCTAGTGTTCAAATTTAAAAACTGAGAAAAATGAAATAATTCAGCATTTATGACATCATTTTACATCTAAAAATATTAGCTCCCTTAACTGCAAGTTTTTATTAATAGCCTCATACTTAACGGTAAAAGAGTTGTTTGCCTGATGTGTGACCTAGTGTTGCCATTGACACAGTGTGCACTAATTGGCAGCAATCTCAGAAGAAACCAGGTTGTGAATGAAGATAATGGCTAAATTTCACTGTCCCGGTGGCACTTCTTATGGCAGTGAGATGAGAGTAGTTTCTGCTGCAACATCAAATGATGTATTTAAAAAACAGATAAATAAGAGCTTCAATTATTAAAAAACCCAAGGTTTTTAATTTGCCATTTTTATAAACACACTTCAAAAAGTGTTGTGTGATTATATAAGGCTTAGTTGATGTTCTGAAGAAAGTAGTTTTCACAAGAAAAGTAAAGCCTATTGCTTATGCATTTAGTTAGATAACTTGCAGATGATTTGTAGTTTCCCAATTGATTTGGTAAATTCCTGGGTTTACTTGAGGTTTATTAAAAAATGGAATGTAGTAGGGAAAGGGTACTTATTCTAATAGGCCCACCTTTCTAAATCTGTAATTTTCTTAGCAAACCATTCTCAAAAGACATAAAAACTTACAACTTTTTCAAGGAAAAGAGTTTATACTATTTTCTTACTTTTTTCTTTTCATGATTGTTATTGATACAAAATCTAAGCTAAGATTGCTAGTAATGTGATTGCATAGTAAGACTGTATTTGCCAGGAAAAGAATAAAGGTGGATGTGAATTAGCCATAAGCATTTTGCTCTGAATCTTCAATATGACTCAATATGTGTTTGATAGTCCATCTGGTACACCTAGAGATTATCAGACTGGATATTTCTGTTATTACTAAATGTAACTGCACTTATTTATTGGATTATCTTCTTTCTCATTTTATTTACATTTCACATTCTCTTCATGTAATTTGACTTGCGGTAGTGAAATGAGACTGACCAATTTTCAAATTGTTTGATTTTTATTGATGTTTGGTAAACCACTAAAACCTCTTGAAAATATTTTTTTCTTAAATCCACTGATTGAAACCGATGTATTTTTATTGCTATGAAATAATACAACAAATTTGCAGGAATTATTTCAGAAAATGTGGAAAGACTGTAGAGAAATGAATAGCCCTAGAGAAAATATCTCAAAATTATAAAAACGGCTTTCTCAAGTTACTGATATTCATAACAATCAGTTTTTTTGTATCATTCATTCATTTACTAACTCATTTTACAAAATCTATTTGGTACTTGTGTGCCAAGGCCCTGTATTAGGCACAATGATAAACCTCATAAAGCATGATCTTTGCTCTTGTGGAGTATCGCAGTGCTTATATTCTACCAGAGAATATAGACAATAAACAAGCAAACAAATGAAGAAGATCCTTATAGACTGTAGTAACAGCAATGACAATAAGTAGGGGAATATGATACAGATAACTAGGAAGGGCCTATTTTAGTGTCGGAAGTCAGGAAAGGCCTCTCAGAGAAGATGATTGAGCAGAGACCTGAAAGAGAAGAGAGAATAGGCCTACCTTGTCAGAATCTGGGAGAACATTCCCCAGATAACATTCTTGCAGAGAGAAGAGTAAGAGCCAAGGCCTTGAGGGGGGAAAAAGAGACTTGGCGTTTTTGAAGAGCAGAAAGCAAGTCAGCATGACTGGATCCTAGTGAGCTGGTAGTGATTAAAGAAGATGTTACAGAGCCTAGAAGCAGCTCAATAACAGATAAATAGGACTTGGAGATCCTGAGAAAGAATTTGGGTTTGATTCTTAGAACAATAGGAAGCCAGTGAAGAGTCTTTCCTGGGGAAGGTCATTGGCTTAAAAAAATTATCCAAGGAAATTAAAAAAAAGTTTTGCAGAGGATAAATAGAATGTCCACTCACTCAGTCATTTATGTTAATACCTGAGAATAAAAAAAACCTCTATGATCAATATGCTAAATAGTCATGTAATCCAGTTCCTCTACTCTGTTTAGGTAAGGGGATGGGGGAATGGGAACACTGAGGTGAGTATGTTAAAAGGCAGTTTACTTTCCACTGTCACATTGTGACTTGTGCTACAAGGTAAGTTGTCACCAACTTTATTAAAAATCAGATCATTGTTCAATTTAAGAATTTATTTTTCAAAGAATGATGTCTTATTTTCTCATGGAAATATGTTTCCTTTGGAAGGTTGGACATTTTATTTGTGTGTAAAGGAATAACCTAGGTTTTAGAAAGGGCCTTTGGAATTTTAAGAAGGGCTTATCATTTTCTTTTACCTGTTGCCTCTCCAACATTTTCAAATGGCCATACTTTTATTCCTTGAGAGATTAGGGCTACTGTGTTTCCTGAAGCTTCAATGAATTTATTGCCCTAAGCCCTTCCTTGAAAGCAATCCAGCTTTGAGGTCTAGTTGGTCCCAAATAGGAATGCAGATGATTATTGACATTCCACAGGAGTAAATCCTAATATTGTGGGGGAATAACATGCAAAATAACCTTGATCAGTGCTTGCAGGGTCAACTTCCTCCTTAACTGAGCCACTCAAGCAAGGATCCTCCATGATTTGATCCCAGCCTACTTTCCCATATGTCCTTATTATTCTCTTTCACAAATCTCTATTGGTTTAAACTGATTTTCCCCAGTTTGGAACTTTTGTGCTTAGCATTATTCCTGGCATAGAGTAGGTGCACAGTAGGTGCTTGTCAAATGGATGCCATGTCTTTCTTTTTTGTCATTTCGAATCCCAGGTCCTATTACACTATTCCTCATTGAACTAGATCTCCCCATCTGAAGGTGAACAGCACTTGCCCTGTTGTGTCATAATTATGCTTATTTTGATGCCTGGCCATCTCCCCACTTGCCTCTGGCTTCATGAAGGCCACCTAGGCCTTATCTGGTTCGCTCACTGTTGTATTCTGAGCACCCAGCACATGGTATGCACTTTATAAATAGTTATTGAATAGTGAATAAATGCTGTCTTGTGATGTTTCTCCTATTAATTTTTTGACATACTTTTCATGTGTTTGTCTGGTGTTCTGAAGTGGTTTCTGAGAGAGGTTGTAGAGCATACTTGTTCAGAGTTCAAGCTCTGGAACTAGGCCACCTAGGTTTCAATTCCAGCTAGGAGACTTAATAGTTGTGGGACACTGGGTGAATTAGTAAACCTCTCTGTACCTCAGTTATCTTATATGTAAAAAAGGGATAATAGAACTTGCCTCTTATGGTACTTGCTAAGATTACATGAATTAGCTAGGCCCACTTTTTCTTTTTCTTTCTTTCTTTCTTTCTTTTTTTTTTTTGTTGAGACGGAGTCTGGCTCTGTTGCCCAGGCTGGAGTGCAGTGGCATGATCCCGGCTCACTGCAACCTCTGCCTCCCGGGTTCAAGCGATTCTCCTACCTCAGCCTCCCGAGCAGCTGGGACTGCAGGTGCGTGCCACCACGCCAGGCTAATTTTTTGTATTTTTAGTAGAGACGGGGTTTCACCATGTTAGTGATGATGGTCTCGATCTCCTGACCTCGTGATCCACCCGCCTCGGCCTCCCAAAGTGTTGAGATTACAGGCGTGAGCCACTGCTCCTGGCCTAACTTTTTATTTTTAGTAGAGACGGGTTTCACCGTGTTGGCGAGGCTGGTCTCAAACTCTTGACCTCAGGTAGTCCACCCATTTTGGGCTCCCAAAGTGCTGGGATTGCAGGCGTGAGCCACCTCCCCTGGCCTAGGCCCACAATTTGTTTGCAATTTTTAAATTTCAAAAGCTCTGAAAACTGATAAAAATGTTATTTGGTAACTTAGATGCCAAAACTCATGTGGTGGCAAAACCTGACTTAAACTGGCGTAGGGTATTTATAGTCTTTATTCTACTTAATGTTGATTTTTATTTTGTTTTGCTATAGAATTGCTAATATGTTTATGGGGTTGCACCATAGACCCTAATGGTGTATTACATAACATATGGTATATGAAGTTTATTTCCTGTCTAAAGGTTTGGACATTCCTAAATTCAGAAACACATCTGGCACCAAGATTTTAAAATGAGATTGTACACCTTGCAGTAAACTGCTTAAATCAGGGCCTTGCACATAGTATGTTGTTGCTGTGGGTGGTGATTAGGGAGGTAAATAAACTACTTTATCTTTCCACAATAGCTTGCTCATAATAGTTACCATGTAAATATGTACTGATTGACTCATGCAGTAACTCTGTGAATAGAGGACTCACTGAATGGTCCTCATGTCATAGGGAAATAGATATGGCAGGGTCATGTAATTGAAATGAGCCAAGACTCGTCTGTTGGTACTCTCTCATCTGATACCATTCAGAGCACTTTACTTTTTGTTTTTCTGTTGTTATTTAAACCAAACTATGCTTCTTTAGCACAAGAGAGTCTTTTGTGGGGGCGAGGGTAAGAAATTCAGTTAAGAATTTATTTAGTGTGATTAGACACTTATTTTTTTTTGTAGTTGTTGAACATTTGTTGAACTGCTAATGTGTATAGAAATCTGTATTAAAAGCAAGAGAAAGCCGGGCATGGTGGCTCACGCCTGTAATCCCAGCACTTTGGGAGGCCAAGGCGGGTGGATCATGAGATCAGGAGATCGAGACCATCCTGGCCAACATGGTGAAACCTTGTCTCTACTAAAAATACAAAAATGAGCTGGGTGTGGTGGCATGTGCCTGTAATCCCAGCTACTCGGGAGGCTGAGGCAGGAGAATCGCTTGAGCCAGGGAGTCAGAGGTTGCAGTGAGCCAAGATCGTGCCACTGCACTCCAGCCTGGTGAAAGGGTGAGACTCAATTTCAACAACAACAACAACACAACAAAAAAAAAAGCAAGAGAAAGGTAGAAAACAAATGAGACATGATTCCTGACCTTCCTTAGCCCCAGCCCCTGCATGGTTACATGGGAACATGAGTGTGCGTTACAATTCTTTATTTTCCTCTGTAAACTTGACATCATTAAGATTAAAAACATGCAAAGGAAAACCCAGGAGTTAATTGAAAACTCTTCTTGGTGTCCATGATATGAACTGGGTTTTAATTATCTTAACACAACCCCCCATGGTATTATCTTTATATAACATCTTGACAGCATTTTCTTTTCTGACTAAACTAAAACAAAATGGATTTTCTTGTTCTTTACCAATATACAATTGGTGTATTTTCTTAAGTTTTTGTTTTTGGTAGAGATGAGATTTCACTATGCTGCCCAGGCTGGTCTTGAACCCCTGGCCTCAAGTGATCCTCATGCCATGGCCTCCCAAAGTATTGGGATTACAGGCATGAGCCACCGTACCTGGCCTGTTTTTTTTTCTTTACTTTTGTGGGGTTGCTAGTAATTATATGTCTCAAAGGATTTTTTCTGCAATTTTCTTGCAGTTGAAAACTAGTCCTTGAAACCATCCTGCCAATTCATTCAACAAATACTTATTAAGTGCCTATTATATTCCAAGCATTGTGCTAGTCTAAACAAATAGAATCTCTATCTAGTGCTCTTTCCATTACTTTGGGTCCTTCAAAGTGGAGCACATGTACTGATTGAGCAGGGTGGTGACAAGGTAGTGCGCCCAGGAGCCGCAAAATAAAGCAGCTTGTATTTTCTTGAAGCATCTGTTTTACACAGAGATTTAGGAGAACATTAACTGGTAGCTATTTAAAAATCTTTAAGCAAATTCAGATACATGAATTTGCCTTAGAACGCAATATTCATAGAAAATTTGAGGTAAACCCCAATATTTCAGAGAAAGTCTCTGCTTACAAGGACAGCTGTGGTAACCCTGAGATGACCCTTTGGAAAACACTGAGGTGGTGCTATACTGCCCGAATCTGTTCTTTTAGTCAAACACCCAAGCATTTTCATAGCCATAAATTCCCATGATGACCTGTGGAAAAGTTAATGGATATTAATGTTTTTCTCTGTTGCGCAATTTCAAGGGTACATATTGGCTACCCTTGGTCTAATGGTCTAAATCTAAACATGTGTTGAGTTCTTACAGAGTTTTTAATGTTGGTGGGTAATGGCTAAGGGTGACTGAGAAGGACCTGCCTAGGGAATGATATCTTAAGATTAGAGGTTATTAGGTCAGACGCAGTGGCTCACTCCTGTTATCCCAACACTTTGGGATGCCTAGGCGGGAGCATTGCTTGAGCCCAGGAGTTCAAGACCATCCTGGTCAACAAAGCGAGACCCTGTCTCTATAAGAACAACAACAACAACAAAAAATTAAAAAATTAGCTGGGCATGGAGGCACACGCCTATAGTCTCAACTACTTGGGACGTTTAGGCAGGAGGATCCCTTGAGCCCAGGAGTTCAAGGTTGCAGTGGGCTATAATCACACCACTGCTCTTCAGTCTGGGTGATGGAGTGAGAACCTGTTTCAAAAAAAAAAAAAAAAAAAAAAAAAAAGTTAGAGGTTATTAGAACACAAGGACCACGAACTTAAAGCAGCACAGTTCTTGGTGTCAAACCTTTGCCTTGTTCTGTGCACACTTGCCTGTCTCACTGATTTGAAGTTAACTTTTGCTAACTTTAAAGTTGCTTTCATTTACAACATAGGATACAAATTGCTTTGTTAATTGCTGGCCACTGAAATAGTTAATACTAGAAGAAAGTTGTCAAGGATTATGTGCTTTGAGGTTGATAAAAGGTTTCTACAGTTTGAGATGGTTTTGAAAATAGGCCAGCAGAGCATTGGAGGAATGCCTGTTACAACGTGATGGTTTAATTTGCTCCAGATGAGAAAGATGAAGAAGAAAAAGGCAGTGAAGAAAGGGGATGAAAGTAAATGGAGTAAGTCAAACACTAAATCTTTCAACTGATTTTCATTATTGCAGTCCCACTTTCATTGTTGTTGTTCCATGCCAGACATAGTTCACAGGGCCTGACATTGTTATATTGTTGTGTTACTGCTCAAAGCTTGTAAGGACATGGGTATAGAGGATTGTGATTAATGGATGGTCTTTATAGTCTATGTGTGAAGTGCTTTTACAGTCTGTTCAGTAAAAGGAGATAAGAGTTTTGCTTGTAGCTTGTAGAGTTTTGTTTCTTGGTCCCACTTTTAAAAAATGGCGATACATTTCTAAAGATCATTTCAACAAAGTTTTCTGTTCCACTCTTGGATGTTTCTTTTTTCTCTTAAGATGACAGGGTCTCACTCTGTCACTCAGGCTGGAGTGCAGTGGTGCAAAGTCAAGGATCACTACAGCTTCAACCTCCCAAGTTCAACTGATCCTCCCACCTCAGCCTCCCAAGTAGCTGGGACTACAGGTGCATGCCACCACGCCTGGCTAATTTTATGTATTTTTTGTAGAGACAGGGTTTCACCATGTTGCTCAGGCTGGTCTTGGGCTCAAGCAATCCTCATCGTCCCAATTTGCTGCGATTACAGACATGAGCCACTGCACCTGGCCTCACTCTTGGATATTTCTTAGTGGAAAGGCAGTAGAGCTTAATGGCTATGATCTTGAACCTTGGAATCATAGGCTTGGGTTCAAATCCTGACTGCCTCTTGTTGGGCAACTTGCTTCACCTCTCTGAACCTTGTTTATCTCCCTTGTAAACTATCTCATCTAGTTTAAGGATTAAATTAATAACGCATATAGAGTGCTAAGCACACGTAAGCCACATATGAAATATAACTTTACTTATTATTATTTTCATCGATTTGTGGCTGAATTAGTTGATAACTTGGAGCATACTATAGGAGCTTTGCCTATCATATATGAAGCAGAAATGTGATATTGTGTGTCTTCTTTTTTTATATTGTCTTAATCCTAGCTGGAATGCTGTTTTTCGAATGTGCATCTCGTAAGTGGTGAGTAGACTGTTTAGAAGTAACACTAGTTTTCTGGCAGACAAGAAAGTTTACGGTGAATGCTTGGCTTATTACTTACTCAAATATGGCATCACATTGAATCCAAGAAAAATGTCAGTTTTTAATACAATTAACCCAATATTTATTTAAATGTGATACTGTTTGGTTTAATAGGATTTTAAATTTTAATATCCATTTTGAAGGAAAAGGGATATGCAGGATAATGTATACTATGAACAATGTTGTCTTTTAAACATGAAAACATTTGGTCTTCTGATAATCACAGAGGTCACACATTTTTTCTGATTTATTGCTAATCGTTCCAGATTTTAAGTCGCCAAAGAAGAAAATACTGAAGCATTTGTAATAGTTAAGTCATTGAGAAGAAGTATAATTCTGTTGTGAATAATGTCTTTTTATGGATTTTGAGTTGTTATGGTTATTTCAAGTTTTTATCATGATTACTCTAATAGCAAATCAAATAATACTTTAAGAGAAGATAAAAGTTTGATAGTAGCTTTGATGAATGGATAAATCTAAATGGAGTATTGAGAACAGCTTTAGATGTTAGAGGGATAGACTAATCTTTTAAGTTGAAAGTACATGAATGTATCTTTCCTACTTTCTTACATGATGCCCTTTGGTTCCAATGTCAGACAAATGATGAAACAGATAATCCTTGGTTATGAAATGCCACAGGTGCACAGAAGGGAAAAGACCAGGTAACACATTGGTCATATACTGTATATTCACAGGTTTTTGTGACTGTTATTAAGATAATGTATATCCAAGTGCTTGAAAAACTTAGCTCACTATATTGATGAAATATTTATTAGCAGTGATACCTACATTTATAGATAGCTATCATTCTCAGTATCATTTGATGATAAAAAGACAATAGTCAAATATATATATATTTTAGAAAAATTAGACTGACTCTACCATTAGGTCATTAGCTGAAACCTTAAATAAAGATAATACCCTTTATTTTTAGAGCATCTTTCTTTTGAAGCATGATTAACTGTCCTTATTCTGTTTATTCCTGTGGAATATGCACAGTGAGTTTAAGTAAATTGCAGAAGGGTTGCGTCCTGTGAGGTGGAGCTAAGAGTAGGCCTTTAGTTTCTAATCCAATGCTTTTGTACTAATGATATTAAAAGCTCTTTAGCCCAAAGGATCCTTTAATATCTGTAGCCTTTCAATTGATGGGGTTAAAGCAAAATGTCAGTAGTTGTGATACCTACATTCTATACCTATACACTTTCTTGCACAATTTGGTATTTATCAAAATGAGTTTTGGATTTAGTAAGAATTTTATAAGTACTTTTGGTATCATATAGGTACAGTATCCATGTAAACATTTATGAACAAGCAATTATACGTTAAGCACTCTACTAGGAGGTAGAAAATGTATTCACTGCCCTGAAATAGGTTATAATCTTGCCAGGGGCAACAGAGAACATGAGTCAATTTGATATCGGCCAATACTAATATTATTACCAACCAGCCAGTGACTAATAAATCATTATTGCACTCATTATGAGCCTGGGACCCTTCCAAGTGCATCTGATGCATTGATACATTTAAACCATATAACAATATGATGAGGTAGGAACTATTACTAGCTCCACTTTACAGATGAGGAAACTGAGGCACATAGATGCTGGATAACTTGCCTGTGGTTACACACCTAATAAATATAAGAGCTAGGAATAAAATGCATGTAGTCTGATTCTTGAGTCTATGCTTTTAACCACAACACTTCCTTTCATTCTGTCTCTGACAGAAGCCATTATATAAGAGAGCATGATATTTAAAAAAGGCATGTTAGAAAACAGATTCTAGAGAAGTACAGAGAAATGATCAGATGAGGGTGTTAAAGTTGGAAAGATATTTTGAAGAAGGCACTTTTCAAGGAGGTCTTATTGAAAAGCAAGGAACATATTTCTGAATATTTTAATGCCCAAAGCTATGTGTACATATGTGCATGTGTGTGTGCACAGGTGCATGTCTGTATATGTGTGTGTGGGCGTGTTTATTTTAAACTGGAAAAAAACTTTAGAGGTTAAAACAAATTGGGAATCTTTTTACTGGCGGCTAATCAGAGCTCTGGTTTTGTGTACAATATTTGACTTCACAATCCTGTGTTGAAAAAAATATTTAACGGCTTTACTAAGATATAATTCACTCATCATACAATTTACCTGTTTAATATAATTCAGTAGTGTTTAGTATACTCACAGAGCTGAGCAACTGTCACCACAATTTTAGAACATTTTTATCACCTCAAAAAGAGAAACTTGCTTTGAAACAAATGTGGCCACAAAGAGGATGGAACTAGTGTGTCTGTTGGTACTACTGCTTCTCTATCAAAATATTCATGATTTATGCTCAGTCTAACAGACCTCATGCCGTTTTTCTGCAGTCTAGCTCCAAATTGCTGTAGAGCTCTTCCTCCTTTTAATTTAATTTTGATCGGTGACTGTCTTTCAAGGGATTATGGATTGATCTAATTTTGAATTCTCAATTCAAGTTGATTGTATATTTGTATTTGTCATAAAGGTATTGATCTTAGTTCTAAATAGCAAAGCCAGACTTGTATTTAAAACAAAACTGCTAAACCCACTAGTATGAGTGGCTGCCTCCTTGTCTGTGTCTGCTCTATAATGGGCCAGAGCCAAAGATTTCTGAGAAATTTTATGTGTATACACTGATATTTTTAAATACTTCTAAAGGTTATACCTGGCATAGGTTACTAGTGAACAGATGATAGAGGTAAAAGCAACTCCCCCACACCTTTTGTTTGGCTGGGGCATAGTATTGGGGTGGTGTGTTGTGGAAAATGTCTTTTTTTTTTTTTTTTTGAGACAGGACTTCATTCTGTTTTCCAGGCTAGGATGCAGTGGCATGATCACAGCTTACTGCAGACTTGACCTCTGGGGCTCAAATGTTTCTCCCACCTCAGCCTCCTGAGTAGCTGGGACCACAGGCGCACATCAACATGCCTAGCAATTTTTTTTCTTTTTTTTTAGTGGAAATGAGGCCTCGGTATGTTGCCCAGGCTGTTCTTGAACTTCTGGGCTCAAGTGGTCCTCCCACCTTGGCCTCCCAAAGTACTGGGATTACAGGTGTGAGCAACTGCATGTGGCTGAAAAATATCTTATAAAATGTATTCCATGATACTGTGTACAGATAGTATGAAACAACTGGAATTAAAAAAAGTTTGGCCACTGACTTTTCAGCTATTTAGACTTCAAAAAACATACAGTTAGTGTTTATAGTCAAGGACTGTGTTTCTGTCCAGTGGGAGTTACCAAACCAAACATCTGTGTGTGTGTTGGGGGAGGCAGGCTGTTCTCAGGTCTTCAATAAAGTAATAGGCTACAGTCAGTGTATCTTTCGGACTAAATAATTACTATCTCCTTCTATTATTAAAAAATGACCTTCAGGCATAATTAAATGTCCTAAAGAACATAAGTGTCTTTTAAAATGAGTTAATCTTAGGTTGTTCTCTTTTTCTTTTTATGATTTTTCCTACTTTTAATTTTACCGAATTTTTCTTTCAGAATGATCTTGAAACGTCATTTTACACTTTTTGGGTATTTTTAGATGCCTATTATATACTTGGGTTGTTTCTACTCAGGGGTCAAAGTAGTTTTAGTTGAAATTAAAGTGAGTTGATAAAATGATTTCCTGTGAATCTTAAGTATATTTTTTATTTGCATAGATGGAATTTCTGCTTTGCCATGTATGGCAAAGGTGTAGTGATTTCACAGCTAGTAGGTAGGATAGAATCAATTAAGATGGCACTGCTGTCACTAGAATAAAAAAACTAAGCACACCTTTATATTAATTAGGTGGAGGCGCCTCTTTATGCTAAGCTCAATAGTTGACATCACCTGGGATCAGGGAGTCAGGTGCCGCAGAGTTAAAAACAAAAAGCTTGCTTGATTTAGAAATTCTGGCTTGTGTGTATGATGCTACCTTTCCTCACGGCTAGATTTTGATTATTAGCCATTGTGATATTGGGCTATGTTAAAAGAGGTTAGAAGCCTGTTCATTTAAGGCAAGCGAAATTGGTCTGGTATAAGAGGGGCATGCTGAATGAGAAAGTATCACATCATTTAGGAGAGAGGATTTTGAGTAATGTGAATATTGAGTTTTCTGTGACTTAATGTATCATTTATTGATTTTAACAAATGAACCTATTACATTATACTCATAAACTATTACTTCACAATAGTTTGATTTTCTGCTTAAGTCAGTGCCTAAAATGGTAAAGTCTTAAGTGATTTAGAATGACTCTGCATGTAGGTTAGGTCCATCTACCTGTTTTATAGGGGGATCTGCTTTATCTGCACATAAAGAAGATTCGCTAGCTTTAATTAGCCTTACTATGTAGGGCAGCACTTTGTTTCTCTAATGAGAGAAAATGAGGTATTTTACACAAATTAATTCAACAGAAATTAGCAAGTACTTTCTTTAACCCAGGTGATGGGGATGCAGTGGTGAACAAAGTTCTATCTTCATTCTGTGAGGCACTCTCAGTTTTATATGCACTCTCTTTGATCTTCTCTAAGAACGTTACATTCAAAGGAACAGGAAAAGCGGCAGAAGAAAACACACTCCTTTCCTTTAAGGATGTAATTTAGCATTTGCACACATCACTTTCACACATACCCCACTGGCCAGAACTTAATCCTCTGGTGATACCTAGCTACAAGAGAAGCTGGAAAATGTGGCCCTTCGCTACATGGATATGTACCAATCAAAAAGTTTATTACTATATGAGCTGGGAAGAACAGATATTGGGGAATAACTAACACTCTCTGCTATACATTGTCCATAATGTAAACCTTTAATCATTCATCAATTTCTTATCTGGAGATATTATCTCTATGACATCAGCTACACATTTGCTTCAGGGTAAAAATTAAAACTTCTCAGCAGAGTATACAAGCCCATCATGACTTGACTCCTGCCTGTACGTCTAGCTCCTGTCTCACCCCATTCAAAGTTACAGCCTTATGGGGACTACTTGGACTTCCCCAAACTGGCCATGCTCTCTTATCACACATTTGTACTTGCTACTTGTATTAGTTTGTTTTCACACTACTATAAAGAAGTATCCAAGACTGGATAATTTATAAAGGAAAGAGTTTTAATTGAATCACAGTTTTGATGGAGGGGGAGCCTCAGAAAACTTACAATCATGGTGGAAGGCGAAGGGGAAGCAAGCACCTTCTTCACAAGGTGGCAGGAGAGAGAAGAGTGACAGAGGGACTTCTAAACACTTATAAAACCATCAGATCTCGTTAGAACTATCATGAGAACAGCATGGGGAAAACTGCACCTATGATCCAATCACCTCTCTCCCTTGACACATGGGGATTACGGGTCCCTCCCTTGACATTTGGGGATTATAAATTGAGATGAGATTTGGGTGGGGACACAGAGCCAAACCATATCATTACTTAGCCTAAACTGCTGACTACTTTTTGTCCTTCAGGGTTCAGTTTAGATAGCACCTCTTCTGGGAAGGTTTTCTTGAGCCTCCTCTACTCCAAACCCCTGTTATGTGTTTCTTTCATGTATTTCCATAGTATTGCTCATGACTCTCTTTAGCAACCTTTATTATAAGTAGTGTTTTTCCTTCTGTATCTCTCTCCCTGGATTGTGAATTCCTTGAGTGAAGGGGCCAACTCAGTTATCTGTATTGTCTGGCATGATACCTGCTCCAGAGTTGAGCTTTAGTGAATGTTTGTTGGTAAGAAAATGAATGAATAGTTTACTAATTATGACTCTTTGATTAAGATGTCAACACTTCCTATCTACCATCTGGAAATTGCAATACTTAGAGTATTTTCTGGTAGCTAGAACTGGGTAATTTTGTAAAAGGTGTTGATAAAATAAAATAATTTGAAATAAACATCAGTTGATTAATATATAAATTATAGAAGGCACAAACAATTGATGTGTAAGAGTTAGGAAGAGCCCTAGGGATCGTTTAATCCAGCCCTTCTAAAAGATTTTAAAAGGACACATGACTAATACATAGAAGGAAGTTAAATTAGTTGCTCAAGGGCCTCCACTTTCAAGGATCTTGCAATATTGTTAGACAGATGATATATATAGACATGGAAGAGGTGATTGAGAAAAGGTTGCCGAAGGAGTAGAAATGATTGGAATAGTCAAGTTAGGTTTGACCAAGGATCTTGGTTTTACAGTGAGCCTTGGTGGCTGAGTAGGATTTTGATATGAGAGGACATTCAAGATATAGGCAATGTATAAATAAAAATGGAAAGACAAGGATATACGGGAGAATTTTGAGATCTCTTTAGTTGAGTGATATTTAGTAGTAAGAGAGAATACAGAAAAATTGGGCTAGAAAATGGAGGGATTTGAATAACAGGCTGCTGAGGGAAATCATTGGCAGTTTTAAGTAGGCGAGTAATACAATTTTTTTATATTGTATCTGATAGGTGGGCTGGGTTGAAGGCTGAATGGGTCATGAAACTGACATATTGTCTAATATGCCATTTAAAAAATATGAACTTAATGGGTTCTCGTTTTTGCTCAAAAGCAAAAGTGTGATATACTATCAATTCCCATGATAAATAACATAACGATGTCAGTGTTTTTCTTAATGGAGAAAGTAAGTGTAAGTAGCAAGCTTATAGTATTAGTATTGCATATGTATTAGTCATGACATACTATAGATAATTGTATATATTCTCATATTACGCCAATAAACTATAAAAATTCCAGAAGCAACTGAGAACGTGGTAGCAGCTGCAGCATCAGCCCGTGCTATTTTGCCAGCCATTCGGAGACTAGGTACATTAACTAGTGGCATGAACTCTCCCGGTGCATTTTGGAGCCATTGTTCAAAAATTGTTTTGTAGAAAGTGAAAATGGTATACTGTATTTTGCCAAAAATTACAAAGAACAATAAGCAGAGCTCTCTATAGTATATTAGGCATCATCTAAAAATGGAAAGCGTGAGGAGAGAACCTTTACTTCATGTGCCTGTGAGGGAATTTTGACTTTGTATAGACAAAAAGTATGTACATAGAGAAAGATTTATTATATAAATAGTATAGCACATTTGTATAGTCAAGGGTAAGTGTCTTTTCTTTCTTTCTTCCTTCCTTCCTTCCTCCCCCCCCCCCCCCCCTCCTCCCCTCCCCTCTCCTCCCCTCCTTCTTCACAAGGTCTGGCTCTGTCACCCAGGCTGGAGTGCAGTGGCACCATCTCAGCTCACTGCAACCTCTGCCTCCAGGGCTCAAGGAATCCCCCACCTCAGCTTCCCAAGTCACTGGGACTACAGGTGTGTGCACCCATGCCCAGCTAATTTTTTTTTTTTTTTAAATTTTTATTAGAGACGAGGTGTTGCTGTGTTGCCCAGGTTGGCTGGTCTCGAACTCCTGGCCTCAAGTGATCCACTTGCCTCGGCCTCCAAAGTGCTGGGATTATAGATGTGAGCCACTTTGCCCAGCCGAGTGTATTTATTTAATAGCTGTGTACCCTTGGACTTAAAATCATGGCTTTAACCCATGGCTGGCTTTAACTTAGGCTTTTGAAAGTCTCTAAGTTTATAGCTTCAGACACATATTAATACTTACTTTTTAGGACCTAATTAAAACAGTTTATATTATCATTTGTCTTTCTCCTAGGTATTGGAAGGAAATTTTCAGTTTAATGAAGTTTTAAGTTGTATTAATTTGAATCTAGAAAATTTGTACAACTTATTTTTGGGGGGAAACCTTCAAAAGCATACATAAAGTAGTGTATGTGAGTGTTAAGCGTAGTACCTAGAATATGATAAGATTTAATAAATGTTAGTTATTATTTTATATAACTAGTATTACCTGGTTATGAAAGGAACTTTGGCTTTTAGTTTCAAATTTATCTTTCTAGCCATTTTATTTAAGACATTTATACAAGAAGAAATATATAAAGAATGAGGTAAATGACAAATTAGCAGTTTAATTGTTATCAATTAGTAAGGGTCACTTTTAGCAGGCAAATTACTCATTATTATGGTCAATTATTTTGGCAAATAATTAAAGAAAATAAAAAAAAAAAAGACCACCAGACTATGAATGACTTTGCCTTTAACTCATGCTGATAGAATTTGTTTTAAAATTGTTTCACTATTAGGAAGTAGCCTGGTTTTGACTAAACTTTTTAAAAAGTTTGTTTGAAATAATTACAGATTCACATGAACTTGCAAAGACAGTATAGAGATGTCCTGGGTACCTGTCACCCAGTTTCACCAAATGACTACATCTTATGTAACTATAGTATATTTTCAAAGCCCAGAAATTGATATTGGTACAATGTATGTGTATAGTTCTGTGACATTTTATCACAGTATGGATTCATGTAACTGCCTCCACAATGAAGATACAGAAATGTTTCACCACAACAGACATAATTCAGAGAACTCAACAGGAGGAGGAAGGAAAGAAAATTTGTTGTATTGATACATATTTTGCTTACCATGTTCTTTCTTCCTTCCTGATGTTCCAACATACCCTCTTTTATCATTTTCTTTTGGTTTAGATATCTTCTTTTAGCTAATAGGGTAGGTATGCTGGCGACAAAATCTTAGTTTTCCTTTGTCTGAGAATGCTTTAATTTCCCCTTTATTCCTGAAGTTTTTTTTTTTTTTTTTTTGCTTGATATAGGATTCTGAGTTGACAGTTCTTACCTTTCAGCACTTGAAAAATCCTGTGTGTCCCTTATGGCCTCCATGGTTTCTGATGAAAAATCTGCTGTCATGTGAATTGTTTCCCTGGTAGGTAAGGTGTTTCTCTCACTGCTTTTAAAATTTTTTATTTTTTAATAACTTTCAAAAGTTTGATTATGATATGGTTTAGAGTCGATTTTCTTATTTTATTTATGTATTTTTTAATTTCAATAGGTTTTTTGAGGAACAGGTGATGTTTGGTTACATAAATAAGTTCTTTAGTGATGATTTCTGAGATTGTGTTGCACCCATCGAACAAGCAGTGTACACTGTACCCAGTGTGAAGTCTTTTATCCCTCGCCACCCCCAACCCTTTCTCCTGAGTCCCCAAAGTCTTATGCATCATCCTTATGCCTTTGCATCCTCATAGCTTAGCTCCCACATATGACTGAGAATACATGATGTTTGGTGGTTTTCCATTCCCGAGTTACTTCACTTAGAATATTCTGATATGTATATAATGATGCTACCTTCATCCAGGTTGCTGTGAATGCCATTATTTCATTCCATTTTATGTCTGAGTAGTATTCCATGGTGTGTGTGTGTGTATATATATATATATATTTATCACATTTTCTTTATCCTAGAATGGATTTTCTTGGGTATATTCTATTTGGGATTTGCATGGCTTCTTGATTCTGTAGGTTTCTTATCTCTTTGAGTACTTTTACAGCCCCACCCTCTTTCTCTCTCCTTCTTCTCTCATAATGCAAATGTTAGATCGTTTGTTATAGCTCTAAGGTCCCTAATTCTGTATTCATATTTTTTTTAGTTTATTTTATCTCTGTTTTTCAGGTTGGGTAATTAGTGTTGTTCTATTTTACAGTTCACTGATTTTTCCTCTGTCTTTTCCATTCTGCTGTTGAGCCTATCTGTTGAGTATTTTATTACAATTATTGTATTTTTTTTTCTTTTAAAGGTTCTATTTGTTTCTTCTTTATATCTTGTATTTCTTTACTGAGACTTTAGTTTTTTGCTGAGACTTGGTTTTAAATGTTTTCATAATTGCTCATTGAAGTGTTTTTATGTTGGCTACTTTAAAATCTTTGTCAGATAAATCTGATATCTCTGTCATCTTGCTGTCAGCATCTATTGGTACTTTCTTTTTTCTTTTTTTTGAGACAGAGTCTTGCTCTGTTGCCCAGGCTGGAGTGAAGTGGCGTGATCTTGGCTCACTGCAACCTCTGCCTCCCTGGTTCAAGAGATTCTTCTGCCTCAGCCTCCCGAGTAGCTGGTACCATACACGCACGCCACCATACCTGGCTAATATTTGTATATTTTTAGTAGAGACGGGGTTTCACCATGTTGGCAAGGCTGGCCTCAAACTCCTGACCTCAAATGATCCACCTGCCTTGGCCTCCCAAAGTGCTGGGATTACAGGTGTGAGCCACCACACCCAGCCCTATTGATACTTTTTAAATGCAGCTGAGTCTTCCTGGTTCTTGGTATGGCAAATGATTTTTTGATGGCAACCTGGACATTTTGGGCATTATGTCATAAGATTCTGGATCTCATTGAAACTTTTTGTTTTATTTATTTACTTATTTTTATTTAAAATCTTGCCGTATGAATGAAACTTTCTGTCTTAGCTGGCTTCATCTGATACTGCTGTGTCAGGGGAGGGAGGGCACTGCCTCATTACTGCCAGGTGGGTCTAGACATCCAGGTTTCCTAATTGACCTCTCTTGATACCTAAGAGGGTGGTTTTTCCTTACTGGTGGGTGAGGGTGGAAGTTCTGGCTCCTCACTAGACTTCCAGTGATATCTCCCTGCCTGAGATGGCTAAGATTGCCTTGTTACTGCTTTACACATAGCCTTTACTGACATCGTTAGGGGAATGGTCTCTCAGCCACTGGATAGTGGTGAAAGTCCTGGCTCTCCACTGGGCCTCTTCTGACCCCATCCCAGGGCAGAAAGGAGTGTGTTTCATTACAGCACTGTGAAAGTGGAAGTCTAGGATTCCCACTAAGCCTTTGGTGACGTGGATGAGGGTGCAGCCATATTTTTTTCTGTAGTGTTTAGCTGGAGTAATTATTGTCTAAAAATTTTCTGTCCTGACATTCTGCTCTTTTTCTTGGTTTGTACTTACTGTCATTTCTAGGTTGCCAACTTCTTCAGCTTTATGCCTTGAATATATTAGGCAAAAGGAATGCCCAGGAAAATCTCCACTGTGCTATTCCTTGGGTCCTGAGGTCCCTAGCTCATCTGCTTCTTCCTGCCACCTTTCAGAAGCATTTTCTGTTTTTATATACAATATCCATGGTTGTTAGCCATATTTTGTAGGAGAAAGAAGGAAAAAATGCATCTCTCTCATCTTTCCAGAGGAATTTTGACTTATTTTGGCCTTGCTGAATTTTTTGTAAGTTATTATAGTTTAATTGTATCTTGAAACCAGAAACTATTCCTTGTCCTAACTCAGGAGACATTTTGGAGTGGCTTTATATTCTCTTTTGCTGCTTTGTCAATAGAGTTATTTAAAGTGATCATTATGTAGGCAACAGTTCCTTAGTTTGTAAGACAAAATGCTAAATCTAAGAAACATGTACCACATATGTGTCTGTTATATCTTTAAGAATTTACTTATTTAAAATCCTGTTTGCGTTAAGGGCAATAAAAGTGAAGTGATATATAGATGACAGATTTCATGAGAGAAAAATTTTAAAGTCAGAATAGGGATGAGTATCATACTGAATTCAGTAATGTATTATGTATAATGCTTAAGTAATGATTAACATATACATTATTGCAGTACTGGTTAACTAGTAATCACATAATTCTCATCAAAACTTTTTAGAGACATAAAATACTGGCACAGGGTATTGCTTTACATTCTTTGAAACAGTAAATGTAGATTGGATTGAGGGAAAGACTATCTGCTTTAACAATAAATTTCCTAGGTACTTCAGTAGCTTACAGTGAATTTACTTTGCCCTGTCTGTTGTATTACTCTTAAAGGAGTTAGATAGTATGGCTTCAAAATAATATCAGTGGCATTGCTTTCCCCTGCTCTTGCAGTTGAAATCCACTGATAAAGGGGAAGAAGATCCATTGACGGTCATAAGTAAAATTTATCCTAAAAGTGTAAAATATTCAGAGCTGAATACAACTCTCTATATATCAGCCCTCTGAGTTCATAGATGAGGAAACTGAAGCCCAGCAATGTTAAGAGACCTGGGAAAAGCAACAAGCTACTTAGAAGGAACTGGGACTCAAATTCAGATTCCCTGATCCTGGGGCCACTATATTTTCCATTAGCTGGTACAGCGAGGGAAGAATCAGACCTGGAAGCTGCCCTCAAAGAGTCTACTGGAGCAGATGGGAAGGGCGAAAGTAATTGTAATACTTGGTAGAAAGTGATCTTTCCCATAACAGAGATTCAGATAAAGTTTTTTGAAATGTAATTCTTTAAGCATTTAAAATGTGCTTTAATTTTGTATTATGCATACATAAATAAAAGGAAAGAAGTCAGAAATCTTATTTCCAGACTCTTTTAGATAAAGAGGTCCCCAAATTTATTAATTTTTATTTTGAAAAAGTGTACTCTTGGGATAAAAATGTGGATGATTATGTCTGGTTTAGAGTGTTTCATAATTTAATTAACCTAAGATAAATTTATATAAGTAAATAGATAAATGAATAAATGTACTCACAGAAGAGATATATATATATATATATATGTGTGTGTGTGTGTGTGTGTGTATATATATATATATATATTTTTTTTTAAAGAACAGACTCAGTGGGTAGAAGTTTCAAAGAGTTAGATGTCACCTCAGTATAAGGAGATTTTTCTGATAAAGCTATTGAAATATGGAATGGGCCATCTCAAATTATAGGGAGTTCCCATTACTAGAGGTGGTTTAAGGGAAGGCTAGTTAACTTCTTAACAGGGATGAGAGTTTAGAGGGAAATTAAGCATTGTGTAAGCGGCAGGACCCATTTGATCTGGAAGGTTCCCTTTCAACTTTGAGATTTTATGATTTGAATTATTTCAAATTTTGCCTAAACTTTGGAGACTTGGGCATAGTTTAAATATTGTATTTTTCTCATTTTCGATAAGAGAAATCCTCTATTTTTCAATTTTTAGAGTATTTAAGTGTCATGTCTAACAGTACAAAATAAAAGTTTTTTGTAGAGTAACATCCTTATTTGTTAAGGTTATGTTTTATAATTTCACCAAATTTGTATTTCATCATAGGTACATATAGGGCTAACACATTTTAATACATGCCTCATAGACTGGAAGAATTGCAATGTACATATTTCATATGCTTTCTATTTTTTTAAATTATAAAGCCATCTAACACACGTGGCACAACATTTACAGAAACCCCAAATATCCATAAAAAATAAGTCTTCTCTCTCTGGAGTCAGCCATTGTATTGTTTTGTTTATTTGCTTTGCTTACAGATGTTTTCTATGCAAATACAAGCATGTGTGTATATCCTCTTTTAAACACAAATGGAAGTACATGATACACATTGATTTATGGCTACTTAACAAAACTTTATATTATAGATATTTCTATATCAGGACATCAATACATATCCTTATTCTTTTATTTCTTATATAATTAAAAAATCGAGATATAATTCACATACCATAAAATTCAACTTTTTAAAGTATTCAATTCAGTGTTTCTTTTAGTATGTTCACAAAGTTGTGCTGCCATTACAGTGATCTGATTCTAGAACATTTTCATCAGTGAATACTTATATACCGTTGGTGGGAATGTAAATTAGTACAACCTCTAAGAAAAACAGTCTAGAGATTTCTCAAAGAACTAAAAGTAGATCTGCCATTCAATCTGTCAGTCCCACTATTGGGTATCTACCCAAAGGGGGAAAAAAAAGCCATATGTAAAAAAGACATCCGGGCGTGGTGGCTCACGCCTGTAATCCTAGCATTTTGGGGAGGCCAAGGTGAGCAGATAATTGATGGAAGGAGTTCAAGGCCAGCCTGACCAACGTGGTGAAATCCCATCTCTACTGAAAATACAAAATTAGCCGGCTGTGGTGGTACACTCCTGTAGTCCCAGCTACTTGGGAGGCTGAAGCAGGAGAATCGCTTGAACCTGGGAAGCAGAGGTTGCAGTGAGCTGAGATTGTGCCATTGTACTCCAGCCTGGGCAGCAAAGTAAAACTCCGTCTCAAAAAAAAAAAAAAAAAAAAAAATTCCATCTTCATGCATATGTTTATTGCAGCACAATTCACAGCTGCAAAGATAGGGAATCAAACTAAGTGACCATAAGCTGATGAGTGGATGAAGAATGTATGATATATATATTTTATATATATACACACACACACACACACACACACCATGGAATATTACTTTGCCATAATAAAGGCTGAAATAATGTCTTTTGCAGCAACTTGGATGAAACAGGAGGCCATTATCCTGAATGAAGTAACTCAGGAATGGATAAGCAAATATAATATGTTCTCACTTTTAAGTGGGAGCTAAGCTGTGGGTATTCAAAAGCATACAGAGTGATATAATGGACACTGGAATCTCAGAAGGATGGAGACTGGGAGGAGGATGAGGAATGAAAAACTGTCTATTGGGTACCATGTACACTATTTGGGTGACAGGTACACTAAAAGCCTAGACTTTACCACTATACAGTTCATCCATGTAACCAAAAGCCACTTATACCCCCAAAACTATTGAAATTAAAAAATATGTATATCCCTTTACTCATCTCATTTGTTCTATAATGAAGTTTGAATCTGTACTAAACTCTCAAAAAAAGAAAAAAAGAAACCCTGTACCCAATTAGCAGACACTCCTATCTCCCCTCTCCCCAGTTCCTGGCAATTATGATTCTGCTTTCTGTCTCTATGGATTTGCTTATTCTGGACATGTTATATAAATGGAATAATACAATAAATGGCCTATTGTGTCTGGCTTCTTTCTCTTAGCATAACGTTTTCAATGCTCGTCTTAGTTATAGCATGTATTAGTACTTTCTTCTTTCTCTGGATGAATAATTCTACAAGGTATGAATATACTACTACTTATGTTTATTCATTTATCGGTTGATGGACGTTTGGGTTATTTTCACTTTTTACTTAATAAAGCTGCTGTTAGCATTTGTGTACAATTTTTTTAATGTGGTATGTTACCTCATTATTATTACTATTAGTTTTTAGACAGAGTCTTGCTCTGTCGCCCAGGCTGGAGTGCAGTGTCATGATCTCAGCACTGCAACCTCTGCTTCCTGGGTTCAAGTGATTCTCTGCCTCAGCCTCCTGAGTAGCTGGGACTACGCACGTGCCACCATGCCTGGCTAATTTTTCTATTTTTTGTAGAGACGAGTTTTCTCCGTATTGGCCAGGCTGGTCTCAAACTCCCGGCCTCAAGTGATCCATCTGCCTCGGCCTCCCAAAGTGCTGGGATTATAGGTGTGAACCACCATACCTAGCCTATTACCTTATTTTTAATCACTCCATAGTACTGTGTCATTTGAATGTTTTATAATTTATCTAAATAGTCTCCTACATAGAGACATTATGGTTAGGTATGGATTTTGTGATTGATATTGAAAACAGCCTTGCACATTTCTGTGTACAGTTGTGAGATATATGTTGAGAGTTGGAATTTCTGCAGCAAAAGGCATGTGCATTTATAAATATATCCTCATTGCCCCTCAGAGAAGTTTCATTAGTTTATTCCTCTAAGTACCTTTTTCCTCACAATCTTTCTTAAAGTCTTTTGAATCTCTGTAGCATTGTGATGTTCATTTTTATTCCTAATATATTCACACTCTCTCTCTTTTTCTGGATCAATCTTTTAAGAAGTTTGTCACTATTATTCAGCTAATAAAATCCTCAGCAACCCAACTTTTTTTTTGGGACAGGGTCTCACTCTGTCATCCAGGCTGGAGTGCAAAGGTGCAATTATAGCACTTCTGGGCTCAAGGGATTCTCCTGCCTCAGCTTCCCAAGAACAGGTAGGACTACAAGTACATGTGACCACTTCCAGCTAAGTTTGTAAACATTTTTTTGTAGAGACAGAGTTTCACTATGTTGCCTAGGCTGATCCAAACTCCTGGCCTCAAACAATCCGCCTACCTTGGCCTCCCAAAGTGTTGGGATTATAGGCGTGAGCCACTACAACAACCCACATTTTGATTTTCTTGATCATTTATTGTTTTAGTTTTCTATTTCATTTATTTTTGTTTTTTATTATTTCTACATTTGTACTTTCTTTGATATTTATAACATTGTTTTTCTAGCTTATTAAACTAGATGCATAGTGCATCTATTTTTAGCCTTTTAAAAAAGTTTTATTTTGTTTTTAATGGATACATGATAATTGTTCATATTTATGGGATACAATGTGATGTTTTGATACATATATATTATATAATGATCAAATCAGGGTAATTAGGATATCAGTCATCTCAAATATATGCCATTTCTTCATGGTGAGAACATTTGAAATCCTCTCTTCTATTTTAAAATACGTTATTGTTAACTGTAGTCACCCCGCTATGCAATAGAATACCAGAACTTATTCCTTCTATCTAACTGTAACTTTTTGTTGAGCAGCCTCTCCTCATTACCCACCCCCCACTCTCGCCCAGCTTCTGGTAACCACTATTCTGTTCTCTACTTCTATGAGATAAACTTTTTAAAAATTCCCCACTATGAGTGGAATCATGTGGTATTTGTCCTTCTGTTCTTGTCTTGTTTCACTTAACATAAGGTCTTCTAAGTTCATCCATTTTGTCACAAATGACAGGTTGCATTCTTTGTTATGGCTGAATAGTATTCCATTGTGTATGTATATAACATTAAAAAATTAATTTATCCATTGATGGACACTTAGATTGATTCCATATTTTGGTTATTGTTAATAGCACTGCAGTAAACATGAGGGCGCAGGTATCTTTTTGATATGATGATATATACATGTGTATACTCAGAAATTGTGATTGCTAGATCATATAGTAGTTTTGTTTTTAGGTTTTTGAGGAACCTCCATACTGTTGTCTATATTGGCTACCCCAGGTGATCCATAGAGTCAATGCAATCCTACCAAAATACCAATGATGTTTTTTTTGCAAAAATAGAGAAAAACAATCTTACAATTTATATGGACCAGCAAATGACCTAGAATAGCCAAAGCTATCCTTAGCAAAAAGAGCAAAACTGGAGGAATCACATTGCCTGAGTAAGGAAAACAGCATGGTACTAGCATAAAAACAGACACATAGACCACTAGAAAAGAATATAGAACCCAGAAACAAATACACATATTTACAGCCAACTGATTTTAACAGAGGTGTTAAGAACATGCAGTGGAGTAAAGGACAGTCTCTTCAATAAGTGGTGCTGGGGAAATAGGATGTCCATATGCAGAAAAATGAAAAGTAGACCCTTATCTCTCACCATATACAAAAAAATCAAATCAAAATGGATTAAAAAATTAAATCTAAGACCTGAAACTACTACAAGAAAACATAGGGGAAGTGCTGTCTGAAATTCTTTGGGGAAAGAAATTTTTGGCTAAGCTTCAAAAGCATAGGCAGCATAAGCAAAAATAGACAGATGGGATTACATCACACTGGAAAGGTTCTACATAGCTAGGAAACAAGAGTGAAGAGACAACCTACAGAATGTGAGAGAATATTTGCAAACTATGCATCTGACAAGGAGATAATATCCAGAATATATAAGGAACTCAATTCACTAGCAAAAAAGAAAATAATGTGATTAAAATTGGCAAAAGAGCTGGACAGATGTTTCTCAAAATAAGATATAAAAATGGCCGACAGATATATTAAAAAAAATGCTCAACATCACTAGTCATCAGAGAAATGCAAATCAGAACCACAGTGCAATATCATCTCACCCTGTTACAATGGCTATTATCAAAAAGACATAAAATAAATGCTGGGGATGATGTGGAGAAAAGGGAACTTACATATTGTTGGTGGAATTGTGAATTAGTACAGCCACTATGGGAAATAGTGTGAAGGTTCCTAAAAAAATCTAAATAGATCTCCCATGTGATACAGCAATCTCACTGCTGACTATATATTCAAAAGGAGGGAAATCAGCATATTGAAGAAATATCTGCACTCCCATGTTTATTGCAACACTATTCACGATAGCCAGGATATGAAATCAACCTAACTGTATGTCAAAGGATGACTAAAGAAAAGCTTATATATATATATATACACACACACACACACATACATGTATGTATGTATATGCACACACGCACACACAATGGAGTACTATTCAGCCTTAAAAAGAATTAAATCCTGTCATTTGTAGCATCATGGATGGAACTGGGGGTCATTATGTTAAGTGAAATAAGCCAGGCATGGAAAGACAAATATTACCTGTTCTCACTCATATACAAAAGTTGACTTCATGGAGGTAGAGAGAAGAATGATGGTTACTAGAGGTTGGGAAGGGTAGCAGGAGGAATGAAGAGAGGTTGGTTAATGTGTACCAACATACAGTTAAATGGGAAGAATAAGTTCTAGTGTTTAATAGCACAGTAGGGTGACTGTAGTTAACAATAATTTATTGAATATTTCAAAATAGCTAGAAGACTTGAAATGTTCCCAGCACAACGAAATGATAAATGTTTGAGGTGATAGATAACTCAATTACCCAGATTTGATCAGTGCACATTGTATGCTTGTATCAAAAATATTATGTGTACCCCCAAAATATGTCCAATTATTATGTATCAATTTTAAAAAAACAAAAAAATCCACTGTAACAAATGGTATTTATATTCTTATTTTTTATAGATATTGACAAGTTGTTCCAAAACTCATGCTCCCATGATGAGTGAGTTTAACTACCTGCCCACCCCGTTGATGTATCTGATGTACTTTTTTCTTTGGCACAGGTGTATACACAATTTGATAGAAAAATAATTTATTCTTGTTAGGGAGTATTTAAAAATATTTTCAACTTTTATTTTAGATACAGGGTATACATATGCAGGTTTGTTACATGAGTATGTCGCACTCAGGTAGTGAGCAAAATACCCAATAGGTAGCTTTTTAACCCATGCTGCGCTCTGTCCTTCACCTCTCTCGTAGTCTGCAGTGTCTATTGTTTCGATATTTATGTCCAAATGTGCTCAATGTTTAGCTCCCACTTCTAAGTAACAATATGCAGCATTTGGTTTTCTGTTCTTGTGTTAATTCGCTTGTGATTATGGCCTCTAGCTGCATCTATGTTGCTGCAAAGGACATGATTTTTTTCTTTTTTTATGGCTGCATAGTATTCCTTGCTGTCTATGTACCACATTTTCTTTATCCAGTCCACCATCGATGGGCACCTAGGTGGATTCCATGTCTTCGCTATTATGAATAGCATGATGATGAACATACAAATGCATGTGTATTTTTGGTATAATGATCTAATTTCCTTTGGGTATGTATCCAGTAATGGGATTGCTGGATCAAATGGTAACTCTGTTTTAAGTTCTTTGAGAAATCTCCAAACTGCTTTCCACAGCGGCTGAACTAATTTACATTCCCACCAACAGTGTGTAAGTGTTCCATTTTCTCTGTAGCCTCACTGACATCTGTTGTTCTTTTACTTTTTAGTAACAGCCATTCTCACTGGTGTAAGAGGGTATCTCATTGTGGTCTTGATTTGCATTTCTCTGATGATTAGTGATGAGCATTTTTTCATATGCTTTTTGGCTGCTTGTATGTCTTTTAAGAAGTGTCTGTTCATGTCCTTTGCCCATTTTTAAAATGGGGTTTTTTCTTGCAGGTTGATTTGTTTAAGTTACTTATAGATTCTGGATAATAGACGTTTGTCAAATGCATAGTTTGTAAATATTTTCTCCCATTCTGTACGTTGTCTCTTTGTTGATAGTTTCTTTTGCTGTGCAGAAGCTCTTTAGTTTAATTAGGTCTTATTTGTCAAATTTTGTTTTTGTTGCAATTGCTTTTGGGGACTTATCCAAAAATTCTTTGCCCAGGCTGATGTTGAAAAGGGTATTCATGGCCGGGCACGGTGGCTCACGCCTGTAATCCCAGCACTTTGGGAGGCCAAGGCGGGTGGATTACGAGGTCAGGAGATCGAGACCATCCTGCTAGCACGGTGAAACCCCGTCTCTAACTAAAAATACAAAAAAAAAAAAAAAAAATTAGCTGGGTGTGGTGGCAGGCGCCTGTAGTCCCAACTACTTGGGAGGCTGAGGCAGGAGAATGGCATGAACTCAGGAGGTGGAGCTGGCAGTGAGCCGAGATGAAGATGAAGCCACTGCACTCTAGCCTGGGTGACAGAGCGAGACTCCGTCTCAAAAAAAAAAAAAAAAAAAAAAAAAAAGGGTATTCATAGGTTTTCTTCTACACTTTTTATACTTTGAGTTCTTTTTAATCCATTTTGAGTTATTTTTGTATATGGTGAAAGGCAAGTATCCAGTTTCATTCTTTTGCATATGGCTAGCCAATTATCCCAGCACTATTTATTGAATAGGGAATCCTTTTCCCATTGCTAGTATTTGTTGGCCTTGTCAAAGATCTGATGATTGTAGGTATGTGGCTTTATTTCTGAGTTTTCTATTCTGTTCCATTGGTCTATGTGTCTATTTTTGTACCAGTACTATGCTATTTTGGTTATGTAGCCTTATAGTATAATTTGAAATCAGGTAGTGTGATGCCTCTGGCTTTTTTCTTTTTTCCTTTTGCCTTGGCTATTTGTGCTCTTTTTTGGTTTCATATGAATTACAGAATAGTTTTTTTCTAATTCTGTGAAGAATAATGTTGGTAGTTTCATAGGAATAGCGTTGAATCTGTAAATTGCTTTGGGTAATATGGCCATTTTAATGATATTGATTCTTCCAATCCACAAGAATGGAATGTTTTTCCATTTATTTGTGTTGTCTTTCATTTCTTTCAGCAGTGTTTTATAGTTCTTGTAGAGATCTTTTACCTCCTTGGTTCTCGGTGTTCCTAGGTATTTCATTTTCTTTGTGACTATTGTAAATAGGATTGTGTTCTTGATTCGACTCTCAGCCTGGGTGTTTTTGGTGTATACAAAGGTTAATAATTTTGGTACATTGGTTTTGTGTCCTGAAATCTTGCTAAAATGGTTTATCAGTTCTGGTAGCATTTTGGTGAAGTTTTTAGGGTATTTTAATGATAGAATTATATCATCAGCAAAGAGGGATAGTTTAACTTCTTTTTTTCCTATTTGGATACCTTTTATTTCATTCTGTTTCATGATTGCTCTGGCTAGACTTCCTATACATCTTTTAAGCCTTATTTTATGTCCTGATATTTAGCTAGAGATGGCTGAATCTTTTCTTGTGCTTCTTGGATATTCACATTTCTTTTTCGGCGAATTTACAATTTCAAATCATTTGCCCTATTTGTGCTTTTCTTTTGAATTTTGTGAATTCTTTTTCTCCTTTGAATTTTTATTCTTAGTCACTTTTGCATATTACTATTATTTTATCCTTTTTTGTTGATTGTCTTTTATTTTTAGATGATCAATTTTACTGTAGTACAATTTACCTGCAATAAAATATGAGATACCCCTAGAAACCTACTAGAATGTCTAAAATTAAAAAAAGAATACCTAACTGACAATGCGAAGGTGCTGGCAAGGATTGTGAGCAAGTAAAACTCTCATACATTGCTGATGGAAGTACAAAATGGTACGAGTACCCTGGAAAATAATTTGGCAGTTTCTTACAAAGTTAAACATACACTTAACATATGATCCAGCAATCTCATTTCAAGGTATTTACCCTAGACAAGTAAAAGCTTATGTTCACAGAAAAATACGTATATAAATGTTTATGACAGCTTTATTTATAATTGCCTTAAACCGAAAACAGTCTGAGTGGTTTTCAACTGGTGATTGAATAAACAAACAGTGGTATATGTACACCAAAAAATACTACTTAACAATAAAAAGGGACAAAGTACTGATATATACAAAAACTTGGATGAATCTCAAAGGTGTTAATGCGAATCAACTAAAAGAGGTCAGACTCATTAAGGCTAAATATATTATGATTCCATTTATATGACATTTTGGAAAAGGCAAAATTATAGGGACAGAAAACAAGTCAGTATTTGCTGGAGAATGGGGGTGAAAAGTGAGTGATTCAACATAAAGGAAATTTGTACAGTGATGGAATTGTTCTATACTGTATCTTGATTATGGTTGTAATTATGACTATTATATGTTTGTCAAAACTCAGCTGTACACCTAAAAAGTGTGAATTTTTCCATATGTAAATTACACCTCAATACACCTAATTAAAATGTTTAAAATTAAACCCATGTGATTTGTATTATAAATTGGACCACCATTTGTGATTATGAAATACGAACTTGCCAACAAACTGCTATAGGTGACACTAAACTATAAGGAACCCCTTCTGCTACCTCTACTAAGTAAATCCTTTGAATGAGGTTCAAAAATGGCCAATTTGAAAATAAAAGTAACTTTTAAAACAAAAGTTGTTACACAGATATTCGATTGCAGAAAGTTAGAGTAAGAACCTTGCTCAAAAACTTGAATATGGCATTCACATAATATCCACTGTTTCTAGAAAAATAACTTATAATAATGTCTGCATCTGTACATTACTTTAGAGTTTGTAAGATACTTTTATATATGCCATCTCATTTTGAATTATTGCAAAAGAATGCCTCACTAGCAAAGAGTAAGTGTTCCCATGAAGCTGCAAGCCCCTATGACTATGAATGCAATTGTGAAGTAGGGATTGTCAGACCCCAAGGTTCATTTTTCCCCTGAGTGACACTTAACCCAGAGGTAAAAATTAGTCCCAGACAGAACAGACCAAGTTATATGGTAAGGCTGTGGTGTCCCCAAACAGAAGCAACTTTGATGGAAGAAAACAGAGAATACATGTAAACTTGTATTGTACACATTTATATTCCATGGCTGCTGAGAGAAAACAGCAGGCTGTCTCCTTTCTAGGGCCTGTTTATTTCTGAGCATATCTCCTTGGTGAGTGCTCCCCACAAAATACTGGTGCATAATAAGTAACATCTTTCCTTGTTCATAATGCACCCCCTACTTCCCTGGTCCCAGGCCTTTTCTCACCATGTTCCCTCGTTTTTGAATATACTTTTATACTCCCACACCCTCCACAACAAAGTAGTAATTTAAACCTCATCCATCCTTAAGGACCAGCCCCAAACGTCCTCATTCGCCCAAGCAGAAGTAATTACTTTTTGTAGATTCCCACTGCATGCTACTTAACTTTCTCTTATAGAATTGATCACATTTGGCATTGTCTCATACAGATGTTTGATTGCTTCCAGTTGTAAACTCATTAAGTACTTAGCCTAGTTCATTGGAGACCCATCACACCAGCTAGCAAGCAGTGTGCCTTGCTATACTGTAAGGTCTTAGCACTTTCACTGAAGTTCAGCCATAATCAAGTGTGCCACATGATTCCAGAAAGCACCAAGCCAAGAGGAAACACAGAGGTGGATGTGGAAAGCAAAATATAGTAATAAAGCAAAAGTATGTTTCTCCCTGTGTTAATAATTGGGGTTGTTCAGAGAGAATTAGAACCATTAGGAGATTATCTGTCAAGGGATAGGGGTTGAGAGGAGGAGGAGGAGGAGAGAGAGAGAGAGAGAGAGAGAGAGACAGAGAGAGAGAGAGAGAAGAGGGGAGAGGAGGGGAGGGGAGAGGAGAGGAGAGGAGGAAAGAAAAGAAAGAGAAGAAAGATTTTAAGGAACTGTGGAAGCCTACAGGCTGGAGACCCAGGGAAGAGTTAATATTGAAGCTCCAGCGAAAGGCAGTCTTCTTGTTTGGGGATGGGGGACAGAAAAAGGAGCAGTTTTTTTTTCTATTAAGGGCTTCAAATGATTGGATGAGACTCACCAACATTAGGAAGGATAACCTACTTTACGCAAAGTAACCTACTTTACTCAGAAACATCTAGAATGATGGTTGACCAAATAACCATGTTGACACACAAATTAACCATTAGACCCTTTTTTCTCTACAAAATGCTCCACGAGTCTCTTCTTCCCAGTCCTTCTCCCAATGCAATGACTGCTGTTGGAGCCACCTCCTTAAAAAGGAAGCAGTTTTATCTAAGGCATGCTAAACAAATTCCTGGAAAGGTCTAACTAAATGATAATGCTTCAGAAACTATAGTGATCACATAACCAAAAAACTTCCAAGTTATTTTAAAGTTGCAGATAAATCCCAATTGTGTATAATAATTTATCTTGTGATTGGTTAGTTTTGTTACATTGCAGTCACATTTAAAAAAAACCTCTCAGAAGAATTAATTTCAAAATAAACCTCAATCCTGGAACATATTACAACATTCCCTTCTTATGCTACTCTTTCTAAATAAGGTGCCAGTGACCTCAACTGAAACTACAGTTTAACCTTATTAAGAAAGAAGAAATAGAAGAGACAAAAACTATTGTAAAATAAAGTATAAATATTAATAATCACTAATGCTGAAATTCCTAGTGCTCAAATAAACATAAAATTAGAAACTGGGCTGCTCTGCCTATGGAGTAGCAATTCTTTATTCCTTTACTTTCTTAATAAACTTGCTTTTTCTTAAAAAAAAAACTGTCTTAACTATTTTAATGAAGCATTTAAAAACAGTTTTTCCCCACAAATATCTTATGACACAGAAATATAATCTAGCATACGATTACACTAGTGAGCAAATAATGAACTTTTGGTAAAGCATACCGAACCTTCAGTTAGAATATCTCCTGATAATAAGAAAGATCTCATTGAAATTTATTAATTCTTTTGTGTCTACTAGATAACTTGGATGGCACACAGTGCCTTGATTTTAACCTGCCCAGAATTTAACTCTTCATCCTATCCTACATGATTTTCTTTTTCCTCTCCCCCTTCCTCTTTTATTCCATGCCACTGGGAATGGCAGGTCTTGCACCAAGTAGTGCAAGCCAGAAACCCGAGCTTTATTCTTTATTCTTCCCCACTTTTCACTCCTGCATCCATTCTAGTAGTGAAACCGTCCAATAGCTTTCAATTCATCCCTCCTCTCTCTTTTTTCTTAGTTCAGACTCTTTTGTTTGAATTACTCTATCAGTTTTCTAATTGATCCACTGACTTCAGGACTTGCCTTCCTTCAGTTTGTTCAACTGCATTTTGATAAATACTGCTAATGCTATTCTGAAGTCACTCTTACTTGAAAGTATTTCAGTGGCTCCCCAGTATCATCAGTATAAAAAAAACTTTTTTTGAGTTACACATAAACCCTTCAGTATGGACTTGGTCACTTGCTAATTCTCATAATCTTCTACACACAGCAAACAAACTGACTTCTCTGCTCTAGTTTATGTTTTATTTCCCTTATGTGACTCCCTCAGCCTGGAATGCCCACTCCCTTCCCCACTTTGCCTAGTTAACCCATACATGTTGTCTAATAAAGACTGAAATAAACCTTTGTCACCTCTCAGAAGCGTCACAGACACAAGAATATTAACTGTAGTATATTGAGCTTGGGAAAAGAGCAGTGATCTGAGATACTGAGTCAAAAAGCCTCACAGACCGTCTAAACAATTTCCAATCCAAAGGGGCTGAACCAGTAGTTCTCAATGTATTATTTCCCCCATACTATTCATATGTGTAGTGCATTCTATCAGTAACTCCCAATATAAATAGTGAATCTCTAGAAGGGAAGGGAACACTTGGGGTGGGATAATTAAATGTGCACACGTTGGGACAGGGGAAAAGAAAGAAATAAAATAGAAGCAACCTCACAACCCCAAGAAAATCTTATCAAATTTTTATAGTGAAACAATTTGGGGTTGGGTGGCATTGAATCAAAAATGACTTTATTGGAGGTCCAGTTTTCAAATGTAGATAATAATTATGGGCACAGAGATTTTATGTAGAGTTTACAACTTGGCAGTAAGCTCCTACAAAATCACCAGTGGAAAATGTTTGCCATGGTCATAAATTCAGTGACCTGCTTGAAAGACATGTGATATTTACCCTATCTTGCTCCAGCCAGCTCATACAGAAAGCAGTGGCATAATCCAAAGGAGTGGGAACATCCATGGAAAATTTCCTGGCCTGGCAGTTTGCATGATAAGTGAAGAAAGCACGATTTACTAAGAAAAATGCAGGTGCAACCCCCACAGCAGGATGAGGCCAACAAATTTATTACACTAGATGAAATGCACATGAATGTCTGCTGCCAGGTCAGACTCATAAATATGCATTAAAAGAGATTCTGGACCCTTATGAGAACCAGTTTTTTCTCAACCTACAAGGGCTGACAGATTTATGGTTGAGGATTTTACTTCACAAACAAACCCTTAGGTAGAACCCACATTTCTGCTAAGGTCATAGTGTTCTTTCACACCAAGGAGACTCCTAAGAAGAAACAAACTTTTTTTTTTTTAACAGTTTATATAGGTAGAACATTCCAGTAATTAGCAGATAGCAAAATCTGTGACTATAATGGGGAACTAAAATGGAAAAAAGCAGAAAAAATAGGACAAGGGAGTCAGAAAGGAGAGACATTGTTTCTAATCTCTACTCTGCTAAAAATTAGTTAGCTATGAGGACCCAGGTTCCTCATTTATAAAGTATGTTAAGGGTAGGAAGATAATAGAATCTTTTAAGGTCTGTCCCAGCACTGAAACAATATGATTTGATCTAGAGTGACCTCCCTGACAGATACGAGGGTGAAATAGAGGCAGGCTCACATGACAATTACTGGCAAGGAAGAGAAATGGGAAGTCATGACTGGTGGAAGTGAGTAAAAGTTATAAAACTAAGCTGGACATACAGTCTGGATAGCCAACTTTATATTGTTAGGAAGTTTAACCATTATTTTCCAAACATCCCTTCCCTCAACTTTCAGAATTATTCCTTAATTCTTCTATGACTTTCTATTGTTACATTCTACATTTGTATCACAATAATGTTAACAGCAACCCCCAGTATAGATAGGTCTAAAATTTCAGTCAATCTACTATCATATCCACAGCCAAGTGTATGTAGAGAGGATGATATTGGGGGATAATATGGTTTGGCTGTGTCCCCACCCAAATCTCATCTTGAATCCCACGTATTGTGGGAGGGACCCAGTGGGAAGTAATTGAATCATGGGGGCGGGTCTTTCCTATGCTGTTCTTGTGATAGTGAATAAGTCTCACGAGATCTGATGTTATATAAAGGGGAGTTTCCCTGCACAAGCTCTCTTTTGGCCTGCCACCATCCATGTAAGATGTGACTTGCTCTTCCTTGTCCTCCACCATGATTGTGAGGCATCCCCAGTCACTTGGAACTGTAAGTCCATTAAACCTCCTTATTTTGTAAATTGCCCAGTCTCGGGTATGTCTTTATCAGCAGCGTGAAAACAGACTAATATAGGGGAGAAGGGAGAAATAGAGGGAATGAGGACTTCTTTCTTCACTTGTGGGTTTTTTTTTTTTTTTTTTTTTTTGAGAGTGTCTCACTCTGTAACCCAGGAGATAGTGCAGTGGTGTAGTCTTGGTTCACTGAAGCCTTGACCTCCGGGGCTCAAGCAATTCTCCCACCTCAGCCTCCTGAGTAGCTGGGAATAGAGGCATGCACCACCACACCTGGCTAATTTTTAAATGTTTGGAGACATGGGGATCTCACTATGTTTCCCAGGCTGGTCTCAAACTCCTGGTCTCAAGTATCTTCCCACCTCGGCCTCCCAAAGTGCTGGGATTACAGGTATGTGTCACTATGCCCAACCTCTTTCTCCATTTGACCACATCATGATATAGTCTTCAATTCATCACGCAGAGAAAACAGTTCTAAAATTTTGTGGATCTATTGCATAACTTCAGAATACATAAAGCAAAACTGAGCAATAAAAAAATGACAGATCTACCAATTAGAATGGAAAAATTTAAACCACCTCTCTCAGTAACTGATAGAACAAGCAGACAAAAAACATCTAGTATGGTTATACATAATTTGAATATAATTATCAAGCTTAATTTATTGAGTATACATAGAATATTTCAGCAAGTGGAGAAAATGTCTTTTCACAAGTACAGACAGAACATTTATTAAAATTGACCATATTTTAATATACTAGGCCATCAAACAAGTCTCAACAACTAGTAAAAGGACTGAAAATTAGAGTATATTCTCTGGTTACTGTTCAATTATGCTAAAAATAAGAAACAAATAACTAAAAATAGCCATGTTTGGATATTGAAAAACATTTTTAAACAACACATAGGGTCAAAGAAATCCTAATAGAAATGTAAACTACTTAAAACTGAGCAATAACAAACACTGCATAGCAAAACATGTGAGGTGCAGCGTAAGCAAAACTTAAGGAAAATTTGTAGCCTTAAATGCTTACAGAGCATTCATCACTTAAGGACAGGTATACATTCTGAGAAGTGCATCCTTAGGCAATTTTGTAATTGTGTGAATATCATAGAGTGTTCTTACACAAACATATGTGGTAGAGCCTACTACACACCTAGGCTATATGGTATAGCCTACTGCTCACAGGCTACAAACCTGTAATGCATGTGACTGTACTGAATACTATAGGCAGTTGAAACATAATGATCAGTATTTGTGTATCTAAATATATCTAAGCATATAAAAGGTATGATAAAAATATGGTATAAAAGATAAAAAATGGTACATTTGCATAGGGCACTTACCATGAATGGAGCTTGCAGGACTGAAAGTTGTATGGGTGTCAGTCAGTGAGAAGAGAATGTGAATGCCTAGGACATTCTTGTACACTACTATAGACTTTATAAACACTATACATTTAGGCTCTACTGAATTTATAAAAAATATTTTTTCTTTAATAATAAATTAACCTTAACTTACTGTAACTTTTTACTTTATACACTTTTTAATTTTTTAAAACTTTTTGCCTCTTTTGTAATAACACTTAGCTTGAAACAAAAACATATTGCACAGCTATACAAAAATTCATTTTTTATATCCATATATATATATACATATAATTTCTTTATGTAAGCATTTTTCCTTTTTCATGAACTGGAAGAATTAATATTGTTTTTTATTTGTATAAATGTAAGGGGTACAAGTGCAATTTTGTTACATGGGTATATTGTATAATGGTGAAGTCTTGGCTTTTACCACATATATGCCTTTTTCTATTTTTAAAATCGTTATTTTTTTTTTTTTTACATTTTACACTTTTTTTTGTTAAAAACGAAGACACAAACATACACATCAGCCTGGGCCTACACAGGGTTAGGATAATCAATTTCACTGCCTTCCACTTAACACATCTTATCTCACTGGAAGGTCTTCAGGGCAATAACGTGCATGGAGCTGTCATTTCCTATGGTAACAATGTTTTTTTCCTGGACTACCTCCTGAAGGGATGTGCAGCTGCTCAGCTCAGTGAAGGCACCAACTCCCAAGGGGCAATTGTCAGTTTCAGTTCAGGTGAGGGGGTGTGTGTGTGTGCGCGCGCGTGTGTGTGTGTGTGTGCGCGCGCGCGTGTGTGTATGTGTGCGCGCGCGCCTGTGTGTGTGTGTGCGCGCGCGCGTGTGTGTGTGTGTGTGTGTGTGTGTGTGACTCTTCTGGGTGGCCCTGTTTTCACCAGGATGCAGGACTCTACCAAAGCGCTGTTTGCTCAGCAGCAGTGTGCAGATTCAGCTCAGGTCCCTAGGGGCAGGGTGCAGGCATGGCTGAGAGAAGATGGAGCTGTTCTGCCAAAGTGTGGGTTCCCCAGGAGGGACTGTGCAGCCTCAACTCTGCCTGAGGGGGTGGGGGAAGGAGTGGGTGGAGCAGTTCCACCATTGCTTGGCCCCACAGGGAAGGGACAATTGTTCACAGCTGGACTTGGGGATATAGGGCCACTAAGCAGGGGTGGTTTGAAGGCAGTTTCGTCTCAGGGAAGAAGATATGCTGTGACTACTCGTACTCATCCTGGGGCAAGACATATTGTAGTATTAGTTCTCAGTGCAGTAGACCTGTGGGCCACTTGGGGTGGGGCACAGTGTTGGCTTCTTACCTGTGGGGGGATCACAGCTTTGTGGTCTCTAGGCAGCTCCCTCAGTTGAGCTTAATGCTGGTGAGGACTGCAGGGGACCCCAGTAGTGAGGACTGTAGGTATCCAAAGGGTTGATGGGGGCTGCTGGGATCCTCTTGCCTACCTTTGCACCACAGAGAGAAGTTCCTTCTGGTTCCCAGGTGATCTCACATGGGGGATGGAGTGATGGAGTCCTAGTATTTCCTTCTGTTCTTTATGTGACTCTCCTGAGTTTCTGTGCTCACCAAGGTTTGTGTTACTCCTTTGACGTACCCTGGTGTTCTTCATTAGTTATTTTCATTAAAATATAACTGTTTATTTGTTGTTTTGCTTGTCTTTATGGAAGGGAGGAGGGCTAGGGGCTTCTAGTCGGCCATCTTACTCTCTACCCTTTGCGCTTTTCTAGTGATACTGTTCTGAAGACTGGATCCAACAGAAATTGTGTGTGTGCAAAGATGTGTAAATAAGAATGCGATATTATAGTCATGTGTCACATAACCTTTCGGCCAGTGATGAACTGCCTACGAAATGGTGGTCCCATATGATTATAATGGAGCTGAAAAATTCCCATTGCCTAGTGAAGTCAGATCCCTCCTGATGTTGTAGTGCAAAGCATTCTTCACGTGTTTGTGGTGATGCTGGTGTAAACGGCCCCACTGTGCTGCTTCTAGTGGTATAAAGGTATAGCAACACTGTTTTATATATATATATATATGTGTGTGTGTGCGCGTGTGTGTATATATATGTGTGTATATATAGTGCATAATACTTGATAATAAATGACTGTGTTACTGGTTTATATATTTACTATACTTTCTATTGTTATTTTAGAGTGTATTCCTTCTATGTATACAAAAACCTAACTGTAAACAGCTTCAGGCAGGGCCTTTGGAAGGTATTCCAGAAGAAGACATTATCATCATAGGAGATGACAGCCATGCATGTTATTGCCCCTGAAGACCTTCTAGTGCGATATGATGTGGAGGTGGAAGACAGTGGTATTGATGATCCTGACCCTGTGTGGGCCTATGTGCTTGTGTCTTAGTTTTAAAAAAGTTTACAAAGTAAAAAAAAATGTAAAAATAGAATAAAGATTATAGAATAAGGATATAAATAAATAAAATATTTTTTACAGCTGTATAATATGTGTTTTAAGCTAAGTTATTACAAAACAGGCAAAAAGTAAAAAAAATTAAAAAGTATATAAAGTAAAAAAGTTATGGTAAGCTAAGGTTATTATTGAAGAAAGAGAAATATTTTTATAAATTTAGTGTACCTAAGTGTACAGTGTTGATAAAGTCTACAATAGTGTATAGTAATGTCCTAGGCCTTCACATTCACTTACCACTCACTTACTGAGTCACCCAGAGCAACTGACTTCCAGGCCTGCAGGCTCCATTCATGCTAAGTGCCTTATACAGGTGTACCATTTTTTATCTTTTAAACCATATTTTTACTGCACCTTTTCTAAGTTTAGATATGCTTAGATATACAAATACTGACCATTATGTTACAGTTGCCTACAGTATTCAGTACAGTCACATGCATTACAGGCTTGTAGCCTGTGAGCAATAGGCTATACCATATAATCTGGGTATATAATAGGCTATATCATCTAGGTTTGTGTAAGTGTGTTCTATGATGTTTGCATAATGATGAAATCACCTAATGATACATTTCTGAGAACCTATCCCCATTGTTAAGTGATGCATGACTGTACTTATAATGAGAAACTATTGGAAACTCTATGTATATACTAATGGGAAGAATAAAGAATTGTCTCATTGTGTTCATGGGCATGTACCTTAATGACCAATATTTTGAGCATCTTTCCATATATTTATTTGTTATTCCATATATCTTTGAGTATGTGTTCAGATTTTTTGCCCATTAAGGGAAAAAACTGGATTGTCTTTCATTGTAGAGTTGTATTTTTCTTTTATTGATTCTGGATGTAAATCTTTCATCAGATGTGTGGGTTGCAATTTTTCTTCCTGGTTTGTGGTTTATCTTTTCATTTTCTTGGTAGATTTTCTCATAACAAAATATTTTAATTTTGATAAAGATCATTTTGTCAGGTTTCTCTTTCGTGGATCATGTTTTTCATAGCTACAAGATCTTTGTCTAACCTGAAATCCTGAAGATTTTCTTCCATCTTTTCTTCCAGAAGTTGTATATTTTTGTGTTTTATGTTTAGATCTGTGATCCACTTTGAGTTAACTTACAGCAAATAAGATTTATTTGCTAGGAATACTTTTATTTGTTTAACTCACAAAATAAATATGTTATGGAAATGTGTTACTAGGAGTTATTGCCTCCAGTTGGTATTTTGGAAACATGGGATTGTTAGTGACATTTAAGCTCTTTTGACCCTGGCTAGAAGTTAGAACTATAGTTGATTTCGTAGTTCAGTGACTTAAAAGTGTGTAGTATCTGGAGCAAATTGTGTCATGAAAGAATACTTACCAATATTTATTTTTACTATTTTACCCCTGTAGTTCTGTTTCATTAAAAATAAACACTTGTCCTGACCCACTAAACAGATTTCATGTCTCATGACTGGATCCAGATAATTTAAAAAGCATACTGGCTTAACTATCTTTCTGAATTGGAACTCACAGTCTTCAGCACCTCCACTACTAAATAAATATTACCTGTCATTACCCTTTTCTGTCTGCTTTGTAACAATTCTACTTGGTTTTTCTCTAAACACAGTTTAATTTTTGTTATGACTTTACAAATTTTTAGATAATATACAGTCAGCTATGTTGTCAGAAAAAAACAGTAAATGGAGTAATAGAAGGAACTTACTGTGATACTGTAGAATTTTAGTATCTATTAAAATAGCGATGTCCAGTCCTGGAGGAGCTATAACTCTTCGGTATTTGTGTTTCATTACCTATTCCTGTCTTAGTTAAGTTTCTTTTACTTCTACGTAGCAGAAACACACTGGAGCTTGCTCTACCCTAATGGGGCCTAGGGAGGCCAAGGGCAGGAAGCTAGAAGGGCTCAGTAACCTTGGAAGCTATTCTTGCTTCTTGTATCATTTGTGTTCCAGGCTACATTGGCTCTGTTTCTTTTTATGTGAGTCCTTTACACCTCTCTCTTTCTGAAGACTGGCTTTCTCTGATTCTCTGTGCATATGACTGCCCTGAGACCTTGGGATTACTTCTGGCCAGACTAGAATTGCTCTGCTCCAATTCCCAGGAGAGATAGTATATATAATTAGTTTAGGACAAGTTCCACTTCTGCTCGAATCAGCATGGCCCAAAGGTAGTTAGATCAGAAAGAACAACCCATGTTTGCCTTGTGGGTAGACGGTATGCAGTTCTCATAGACTGAGAAGGGTGTTGGGTCTACTGCAAGTTCACAAAATGCTGGTTGGTATACATTTACCTTCTAAAATGAATTTTAATTAATTTGGTTTTCAGAATATAGAAGTTTATAAAAAGTTCATTGTATTAAAAAAAATAAAAACTAAGTTAAGGATTACAAAACTAGGAAAGTCACACTGACATCAAAGGATGACTATTCTTTTATTACTTTCATGTTAAAAATAATTAAACTTATATAACACATAGAAATTTAGTCAAATATATTGACCACAGAGTACTCTTTATTTTCAAAGGTGGCAGTCATCCACATACTGAACGTCTTGTCGATCCAGCAGTTGAAGGTGTTACAGGCTAAAGAAAATTAATATTTAAAATATTAGACATGCATTACAATTTTACCTCTGCAGAGTTTTCATTTAGATATATTAAAATTCCAATTTGCAGGGAAGGGAAGATATGAGACTCAACATTTATTGTGTTTCTGCCTAGTCAGTCACTTAACATATTTTATTCTATTCAGCCCTTATAGCCACCCTTTGAGAAGTAGGCATTATTATCCTAGAAGCAGTGGAGAAGCTAAAACTCACAGAAAACAGCCAGCAAATATGTAGTGAGGCTAGCATTTAAGCTCAAGTCTGTGTGACTCCACAGTTTCTTCTCTCTTCACTCTACTGTTTGGGGGTATGAAAGTATATTTATTAAACTTTTCTAAAAGAGGCTATAAATAGGACTACGCAGAAGCTATTCAGTTCATTTTCTTGTCTGTATACTTAAGACAGTCTCAGTGGCAAACATATGATAATCATTTCTCCATATCTGGAGCAAAAAGAGAGTCATATCAGTTACTTAATGTTAGTCACTTAAGCACATGGATTTTTTTTAGAGGTCATTACAGTGATAAATCAATATTTAAAAATAGCAGTGGCTTCTTCAGTTTGGAGAGAAATGTTTTTTAACCTTATATTCTAAACCTTAATGCATGCTAAATTGGGAATTGGAGGGAAAAAGGGAAAGCTGACCTTTCTTTTTTAGTCTGAACAAACAAGAAGAGGAAAGCAAAGACTGGCTAAATAGTATAAGGCAGTATATTAAGCTTTCCATGTTTATCCACTTGAAACCTGTTATTTTTCAAAAACACATTTTTTTTTTTACTTTTTCTTATTAATTTTATTGTTTTTTTTTTTAAATTTATTTATTATTATTATACTTTAAGTTGTAGGGTACATGTGCATAACGTGCAGGTTTGTTACATATGTATTTGAGTAAAAAATCAGAAAATATGTATGCTTTGGAAATTATTATTAAAGACAAATTTTATAACATAAATGCTTTATGTAATAGTTACATAAAACAGTTTAAGTTGTCTGGTATTGATGATATAGAGGTAAAACTGTCCTTCAAATATTTGTGAGTTTTACCTGTGAGTTAATGATGGTTTACCTTCTAATTTATCAACCTAAATGGCCTTGTCCAATACAATTAAAATGAACAATTATTTGGTTTATTGTAACTTCAGACTTAGTCAGAAAAAATGTATAACAGCTGATAGGGCGTAATTGCTAAAATAACTATAATAATTTTTGTCTCTGCATGGTGAAGAATATGCATTAAGACTTTAGCAAAAGGTAAGACTGTGCTGTCTTTGTAAGTAGTCTGATCAGATGTGGCTCATGACTTCAAATTAATTTGATATAAAGTAAATCTAGCTTAATGCTTTATTAAGAATTCACAACGACCTTTGTGAAATAGAGGAATTTGAGATGAGGATGAGCTAGATGCTCCAGAGTTCACATTGCTGCTACCCTTTAGGGCATAAAAGGAGCAACCAAAATCATGCTATTTTAGTTCTTTAATAGTGTGGCTATTCCTTTACAAGCTACCTTTTCTAGGGACAAAGTAATATAGCATGACATACTTTAAGCATCAAACATAAAGAGTTTTGACCAAACTGCTCTCAGCATTTCTGTTCTGAAAGTACCTAATTAAAAGTAACGCTGAGTTACTGGCCCAGATATTGGCCCAGTGTAGGGAAAATGAAGCCCACTTAGAGTTAATGGGTTGAACCAATTGTATTCTGTAGTTTATCTCAGTACCTCTAATGTTTTTTTCATTGGTAAGCTTGGAGACAGGATGGGAGCTTATTAGTGACACAATTTTCTTCTTCTGAAGCTAAACTCTTGGTATTGTGATCTTTTGACCTTTTATTCTCTCTGACTTCTTGATTCCCTTTTTCCACTCCTCTAAAGTACAGCACATATACAGGTTCGTTGATGTACAACCAAATTTTACTGTAGTGGTGAGCATGGTTTATGGATTTAATTAATTGACCTATTAGTCAAATCCAGTTTATTGGCAATCTTTCAGGATTGAAATTCTAACTAGTCTCTCTTCATATCTATTTAGATCAACCCTTAATCAACCCCAATGCTAGGCTGCTGCTAGGTTAGATCTAAAAACACTACCAGTTTTGCATATTCACAGTTAATTGTTTGGTTTCTTATAAACCACTTCTCTATTTTTTTCTTTTACTTATTCTTTGCTTCCAATTTCTTGGCTACAGTTTCTTAGCTGTGTTTGCTCTTTAGTCAGAGGACCAGTAGAAAATAACATTTTCCTTTTCCTTGTCACCGGATTCGGGGACAGTTTCTGTGTTCTCCTGGTTCTGGTCTCTGTAAGTCACCATATGTGGCTTTCAACCCTATCAGACCTTGACCTTACCCTTTTAAACATTTTGTAACAGTTTGTTTAATTAATGGGAAATAGAATTTATAGATAATATGACCTAGTTATATACATATAACAAAATCATAATACCACGATTATAATATAAAGAATAAATAAATATAATTTATAATGAAACTATACATATTTCAGGATATGACTGTGAGGGCCCAACTGTACTAGAAGATGTAGTGAAGTAGTGAATGCTTGTACCTACTTCTTTTTTTAAAAAAAATTCTTTTTTTATGTCTGTAGCCTAATCTTGGAAATAATGCTTGTACCTACTTCTAAAGAATAAGTTCAGGTTTATGAGAAGTAACAAGGTAATTCTGTATAGAAAGCTACAGAAAATGAAAAATTAGTGGTACATGTGGACCATAACATAAAAATGTTAGAATAAATAACCACAGACCAGACTTGTTTGTATATAATAAGAGAAAGAAGGAAATACTTGAAGCTGAGAAAACATGTCATGACAAATTACAGACTCTCAAAATCGAAAATGAGGAAGTATGATATTCTCACAAAGGACTTGGGCCACATTTATAAGGGTAGTGACAAAGTAATTTCCTATGTTGTGATGGAGAACAAGACACGGATGAGGTATCACAGAAAGCACATTTCTTATTTTGAAATACTACCACTTTAAGACATGGTTTAGGTTCCTGGTAACGCAAAAGACCTTGATGACCAAATTCTTCTCTAGGTGATGAGAAATAGAAAGGATGGATTAGAAAGACAAACAATAAAACAGTAAGCTATGGAGAAGACGGGGCAGTAGATGTCTCTATACAAAAAAGATAGAAAAATAACAGGCAATCAGCAAATGAATACTTTCAATATGGGTTTTTACAGGATATGTTTCTTAGTGTTACAAAACTTTTTTTTTAACACATAAAATTTCGTGATTTGAAACATGTAAGTAATTTGTATTCTTTTTAAAAATTTGCTCTTCAGAATTCAACTTCAGTAATTTTTATTGAGATCCCTGTGGTTCATGTGTCTCTACGAATTTAATAACGGTTTGTTTGTAATCTTTAAGAATGGACTCAAATATCCTCTGCCATTTTTGCAGAGGTTTCATTGCCTTTGCAGTAACTGCACTATTGTACTAAACTCTTTTCAACAAATACATAATTAGAAATGCTCTACTATGTAGTGCATAGAGTGGATATATAATTTAGTTTTGAGACAATGTCTTTATTTGATTCAAGCTTCTGCCTCCATAAAGACTTTGCCCTAAATTATTGGGCTTTTCTCTTAATTTCTTGTCAAATCTACCTGTATTAGTATACACAGCAGTGTTCCTTGTGTTTATTGTGTTAAGTTTCACCTGGCAGGGTATTTCTCTCTTCTGGGATATGAGACCATTCTTTATTGTTTGGGACTGCTCCATGTATTCCATAGCTCTTGCCTCTGCCCACCAAATGCTAGTGGTTTCTCTCAATAATTTTGAGTGGTAAAAGTACCCCACACATTTCCAAAATGCTCCTCAGGGATATTGGACTCATTGGCTATTCCTAGCTAAATGTATATGCTTACGTTTCTTAAAAAACAACCTCCACAAATTTTATTTATGATTTAAAAACACTTAAGGTTAATCCCCATTTTCTCTTGGAAGAGGAGTCTTTTTTCAGTGATTGAATTGTGCCCTCCTGAAATCCAGATGTTGAAGTCCCAACCCCACCAGTACCTCAGAATGTGGTGATGTATGGAGATAGGGTATTTCATGGTAGACTCTAATTCAATGTAACTGATGTCCTTTTAAGAAGAGATTAGGACATAGGCAGGTTCAGAGGGAAGACCATGTGAAGATGGCCATCTGGAAGTCAAGGAGAGAGACGTCAAAAGAAACCAACTGTGATGACATGTTGAATCTGTTGTTTAAGCTGCCCAGTTTGTACTTTATTATGGCAACCCCAGCAAACTAATACAGTGACTGATTGATACTTCTTAATATGTGTTATCTCCATGTTAGTATGCCAAGATAGCAGTATAATTTAGTGGTTGCAGTTCGGATTTTCAAGGTTAGAATTCTGAATCAGCCACTTAGCAATGGTGACCTTGAGCATATTAATAAACTCTGAGAAGCCTCCGTTTTTTTTTTTTTTAAATCTAAAATGAGGATAATAATACTTTCTTCTCTGGGTTGTTGTGAAGATTTGGTAAATAATGTAAAGTGTCTGGTACATGGAAGAATTCTATAAATAATACTTCTTTTTTCATCTGCTTCCATTTTTAGGCGTACTTTGCATTTTCAAAAATGATGTAATGGCATACTTGTTAGATGGACATTTATTGTGGGGATTTCAGGCTGCTTGATTGGTGGATGAGGGAGAGATTTGCGGGTCGTGGGGCTTTTTCAATACCTTTATACTCAATAATGTACATATAACACTTTACAAAGTCATAGTACCTCACATCCAGGTGTACGTGATGCACAAGGATTACCCTCATTGTGCCTCAAGAGATATTATTGTAACCTTTGTTTTGCTTACATAACTTCAAGACACAGTATACCTGTCCTCTGTGAATATGCTGAGATAAGCATTCTTCCTCTGTATTCCATAGTGTCATAGCACACATACCTTCAGTCGTAGCATTTATATGCTCCGTTATGTCTGTTTTCTCCATGAGACTGAGCTCTTTGAATGTGGTGACTGTTCCTCGTTCATCTTTATATTCCTAACGTTCTGCACAGTGCCTGATTCTTTGTAGATGTGCTATATTACATATTACCAACATTTATGAGTAATGCTAAGTGCTAGATGCTGTCTCTGTCTCTGTTTTACAGACAGTAGTTAAGTGCTCACGGTAACACAGTTCAGTGGTAGAGCTAGAATTGAACACCATGATAGCTTAATTGCAGGGTCCATGCTCTTAACCATTATAGTATAATGTCTCTTCCCTGAGAATAGAAGTGTCATCATCTAGTATATTGTAGGTCAGTGTAGCCCCGAGAGAGTTTGGAGCATTTAATTCTTGGTAGGACCAAGAACCCGAAGCACACTTTACCTGGAGGCAAGTTGGGGGTGTGTGTGCATGTCCTGATGCTTGGAAAAGATGTTATACTCTGCTATATATTTTTTTTTTTAAATTTATTTATTATTATTATACTGTAAGTTGTAGGGTACATGTGCATAACGTGCAGGTTTGTTACATATGTATACTTGTGCCTTGTTGGTGTGCTGCACCCATCAACTCGTCATTTACATCAGGTATAACTCCCAATGCAATCCCTCCCCCCTCCCCCCTCCCCATGATAGGCCCCGGTGTGTGATGTTCCCCTTCCCGAGTCCAAGTGATCTCATTGTTCAGTTCCCACCTATGAGTGAGAACATGCGGTGTTTGGTTTTCTGTTCTTGTGATAGTTTGCTAAGAATGATGGATTCCAGCTGCATCCATGTCCCTACAAAGGACACAAACTCATCCTTTTTGATGGCTGCATAGTATTCCATGGTGTATATGTGCCACATTTTATAAGCAACTTCAGCAAAGTCTCAGGATACAAAATTAATGTGCAAAAATCACAAGCATTCTTATACACCAGTAACAGACAAACAGAGAGCCAAATCATGAATGAACTTCCATTCACAATTGCTTCAAAGAGAATCAAATACCTAGGAATCCAACTTACAAGGGATGTAAAGGACCTCTTCAAGGAGAACTACAAACCACTGCTCACTGAAATAAAAGAGGACACAAACAAATGGAAGAACATACCATGCTCATGGATAGGAAGAATCAATATCGTGAAAATGGCCATACTGCCCAAGGTAATCTATAGATTCAATGCCATCCCCATCAAGCTACCAATGAGTTTCTTCACAGAATTGGAAAAAACTGCTTTAAAGTTCATATGGAACCAAAAAAGAGCCCGCATCTCCAAGACAATCCTAAGTCAAAAGAACAAAGCTGGAGGCATCACGCTACCTGACTTCAAACTATACTACAAGGCTACAGTAACCAAAACAGCATGGTACTGGTACCAAAACAGAGATATAGACCAATGGAACAGAACAGAGTCCTCAGAAATAATACCACACATCTACAGCCATCTGATCTTTGACAAACCTGAGAGAAACAAGAAATGGGGAAAGGATTCCCTATTTAATAAATGGTGCTGGGAAAATTGGCTAGCCATAAGTAGAAAGCTGAAACTGGATCCTTTCCTTACTCCTTATACGAAAATTAATTCAAGATGGATTAGAGACTTAAATGTTAGACCTAATACCATAAAAATCCTAGAGGAAAACCTAGGTAGTACCATTCAGGACATAGGCATGGGCAAAGACTTCATGTCTAAAACACCAAAAGCAACGGCAGCAAAAGCCAAAATTGACAAATGGGATCTCATTAAACTAAAGAGCTTCTGCACAGCAAAAGAAACTACCATCAGAGTGAACAGGCAACCTACAGAATGGGAGAAAATTTTTGCAATCTACTCATCTGACAAAGGGCTAATATCCAGAACCTACAAAGAACTCCAACAAATTTACAAGAAAAAAACAAACAACCCCATCAAAAAGTGGGCAAAGGATATGAACAGACATTTCTCAAAAGAAGACATTCATACAGCCAACAGACACATGAAAAAATGCTCATCATCACTGGCCATCAGAGAAATGCAAATCAAAACCACAATGAGATACCATCTCACACCAGTTAGAATGGCAATCATTAAAAAGTCAGGAAACAACAGGTGCTGGAGAGGATGTGGAGAAATAGGAACACTTTTACACTGTTGGTGGGATTGTAAACTAGTTCAACCATTATGGAAAACAGTATGGCGATTCCTCAAGGATCTAGAACTAGATGTACCATATGACCCAGCCATCCCATTACTGGGTATATACCCAAAGGATTATAAATTATGCTGCTATAAAGACACATGCACACGTATGTTTATTGCAGCACTATTCACAATAGCAAAGACTTGGAA